>NC_041390.1:2908011-2922006 GCF_002162155.2 Triticum dicoccoides | reverse complement strand
CAACCCTGTGCCCACCCCCTGTCCGATGGAGAGAGGAGAGAGGGGAGAGAAGGGAGGAGGAGGAAAACATGGGTTTGTTGTGGGCTCCAATGCTTGTCCATGGGGTTTCCATAGTTCCCCAAACCACTTCTTTATGTGGTATCGGTTTATGGGATTTGGAATATTTATTCATGCCCACGACCTTTGGTGTACCCTGTTGGATGGTAAAAAGTGTCCCAACCATCCAGTCCGGACATTTAGAAGCAATTTGGTGTAACCCGTTGGAGATGTTCTAAGAAGTTAAACTTCGTAAGTTTTGACTAAGTTATAGAGAAAATTATCTATATCTCAATACCAATTATATACCATATGGAAAAATATTTCATGTTGAATCTAATCGTATTGATTTGGTGTTTTTAATGTTAATAAGTTTTTCTATAAACTTGGTCAAAGTCTACAAAGTTTAATTTTGAAAAAATATATCGAGCACACACTATATTTTGTGCAAAGGATATGGAACAGTGCTACAGTTATAAAGACGTGTTACCTAATTGTCCTACACTCTATTTGATGTTTGTCCTATGGATCCCTTTAGGCGCTAATCTTCCCGCTTAATGTCAACTGAACCTCACCCTAGACTTTAGCCTCTCCCCTGATTTTTCTCCACCTCCATAGGCATATGATTTTCGGATGGCCTGCATGTGCGGGGTCGAAAAAATCATACCCCCTCCATCTAGGTGCATAAGGAATCTAAGGAGCTGCATTGCAACCTAGGTGCATGAAGATTGGATGAAGGATATTACATCAAAGATCATTGGCAATAATTACTCCAATTTGGCCTGCTTTGAAAATTGGGAGGAGCCAACCACTATCTTGGTTTTCCATGTCGTTAATTCTTAAAGAGCTTGTCGTTAATTCTTAAAGAGCAACATGCAAATCCTATTTAATG
Organism: Triticum dicoccoides; assembly: GCF_002162155.2. Classification (NCBI taxonomy): domain Eukaryota; kingdom Viridiplantae; phylum Streptophyta; class Magnoliopsida; order Poales; family Poaceae; genus Triticum; species Triticum dicoccoides. The sequence goes on along the minus strand of NC_041390.1, from coordinate 2,921,078 downwards.
CGCCCAATGAAATAGGAGTTAATTGCAAAAAACAACCACATTTACGGCTAGGTTTGCAGAAAAACACCAAGTCGTTAATCCATTGCAAAAATCACTGCATTCCCAGTAAACATTTTGCAGAAAGCACTAATCGCTTGCTTTGCCCCGTTTAATTGTGTTTCCGATAGGTGGGGTCCAATTGTAAGGTGCTGACTTGGCTAAGAACTGAGAAACATACCCCTTGATATAAAACAAAAATCAATCAGACCCACTCACGCGCCGTCACAAAATGAGAATAGCAGAATGCAACACGAAAGTTAATAATCACAGGGAATGAGGAGCTTCTTCCACGCTTGGTGACTTATATATTTGAAATACTAAATTTTCATTAGACGCCCTAGCACATATGAAGTACTACCGGCCATCTGCCATGGTCGAGAAGTTGTACACCTATAGACGTATGATAAGTTGTTCAGATTGCCATGACAATAATGTACCAACGGCACAACCAGCTCACATATTGCCAAAATAATTGCATTATTGGCTGTCTACTGTGTGCCACGGACACAGGCTAGAAGTTCCTGATGCTTGACAATGAACCAACACTTTAAATATGAAGATCATTGATATAGGACTTAGTATGTAATACTTATGGCACATCTAGATCTGCTTTAGCAAAATTGTTTAACTCATCGGAGCAATCGAGGAAAACGTTATACTCCCTTAGTTTCCAGATAGGTTTCTAAATTTTCCAAACAATACATATAAAAATATGAAGATAAACAATACCAAATCAATACCTATACATTCACCCTTAGATATATTTTCATAATATATTGTTGATATTTCTCTTCTATATATTTGGGCAAACTTCGAAATTATTTTTCAGCTAAGTTTATGTTTCACCTACTTGAGGATAGAGGGAAGCAAACGATTGGCACCAGTGGTTCCTCCTCCTTGTCCTCTTATATATCCTCCCATGGGCGTTTCAACTGCGCATGCATATAAAGTTCAATAAAACTGTGGGTACATATACGATATGTGCTCCTATATCGAAGAATTTTCTATCACTCATGCTTCCATTGATATTGCGATCGAGTATATCCTGAACGGAGCTACTCCTCAGCTGCCCATCCATATCAATCACATCATGTACTTGAGTGAGTATTCTTCTCTTCTGCCCTGCACGCAATACCATAGATCTCATAGTGTATCCCAGTCAGCCAAGTGGCCGGCGCTACTGCAGTGCGGCACCCATTTTAGTGCCCGCTATGCAATTAAGCTACTCCCTTCATTCACTTTTATAAGTCGTTTCAGACAACTCAAATTGAGTTGTTTTGCATGATGTCTGAAATGCTACAACACCTTATAAAAGTAAACAGAGGGAGTAGGTAATTTCGTGCATCCTCACCCACACCCCCTCCCTTGCTTAAGAGGCTCACATCAACTCGATATACGTACATCAACTATTTTTTCTGAACCATGCAGGAGAATTGTGTTGGATTAATCAAGACCACGGTATTATACATGATGGAAAGCATGGTTGTAGTTGTGTTGAATTAGGCAAGTACTAGTTATACGTGTGGGAGGTTCTAGTGCTAGTGTGGTTAGGTACAAGTGTGATCAAGCTTGTCGGTGATTACTTTCGGAAAGCTTAGCTTAGGTCGGTTTGAAGTTTCCTTGTGCTAGTGTGTACGTGCTCGAATGGTCTACTACAAGTCAGTTTTGTAAGTCCTAGCTGCCCCTATATACGATTTTAACCAAGAAAATTATGAAAAAATAAAGATAAATTAGAGGGTACGAGATGTACCCTTGGCCATAGTTTTTTTGGGTATAGTTTGGCTATTATTCTGTGAACGCATCCCATCAATTGGTATTAGAGCGTGATCAGAGACATGAAGCCAAGCTTTCCCCAGGAAGGCGGCCCCTCTTAGCGCTTAGTGGGGCCATATAGTCGTTGGATGATATAGTGATGTGGAGAAGGCAATGAAATTGTCGTCAGCGAGCAGAGTGGCGACCATCGATGAGTGGAGCAAGGAGGAGAGGAAAAGTTTTGAACATCACCAAGATGTGGACGTGAGTCCATAGTACAAAACAAACAAAAGATAAACTGCGCTAGCATGTACATTATGATTACTGTGTATGCAGTCTGGTAAATTTGCTAAAATATATGCCTAGTACTTTGCCTACAACAGCAATGGTTATTTGTATAGAACATTGCTGGCATGCATCCTACTACATCCACGGGAATTTGTATAGAACTATCCTGTCAACTATGATTTTACTGATCTTATCCATGAGAATTCACATGGGGGGAAATTGGAGAGACGCATGCCTGATGGCTATCATTCACAAAAGTGCCTGATAACACCAATATAACTACCATGATTTTGCACTACCAATAGTGAATTCAACTATTTTTCATAAAAGGCATGACCATGCCTAATTTTTGTAGACCAGGACTGGACATTTTCCCACAACATTACTGGTAATTATGGTACATGATATATATACTCACTAATTAACATTGCTCGGACATGCATTGTAAGTTTGCTAGAAAAAATTGCTAGCCTTGAGATAAATTAACTGAGAGATGAGAATTAACATAGGGAAAATTAAAGGTCCATGCCAAGTACCAATGATACAAGTCCCTGGTAAATCCAATACTACGACCATGGTAATTTTGTACGGAATGTATACTGTTTGGGAAATTTTATCAAGAAAGTGTACACCTTATTGCAGCAAGATGGTATACCTAAAAAGAATGGAGTCAAATTAATCTGGTCAATTTGGTACATGGTTCAGAAAATTATGGATGGTGCGGTGTTGATTTTGTATTCAGAATCCACCCAAAAAAAACAAAATCGCCACATAACTCCATCCCAGAATCTCCAAAAAAAACATTCATCACTCACTCATCCATAGACATCACATAACGATATTGCCCAGCACAGTTTTGAACCACATTGGATGTAAGGCCCTATTCCGCCGGATTGAAACCAACCAGCCCTCCCGCCTCGCCGTATTGTTCAACCAAAAAATCACCTGCGCGAATGTTCACCAATGCAACCACGTCATCTCTCTCAAAACGAAACTCATGGGATGTCGTGAGAGGATCCCACCCCCTATCAAAACCCCCAGGACTCCACTCTTCCACACATCATCATGCCGCAACACAAGGGGCAATGAGGAACAATGCTGAAAAAATGGAGGATGCATTCGGGGATTGGGGAAAGAGCCACTCACCTGCGATTTGATGCGCTACACCGCAAAGCCGTCGGAGACCGGCAGAATCTGCACGCCAATTCTACCGTTGATGAGAGCGGAGGGGAACAGGGATGGGGTTGAGGAAGCACGATTTCCAAAATCAACTACTTACACCTGCCCCCTAGAATGCATGTGAGTGGGAGCATTTTGCCGTGGCATCGAAGTCAACGTGAGGGGTCACGAGCAGAACACACGACAAAATAACTGTGAGGTGGGCCTTAGAAACCCTCAGACCGACCTTTCATATATGAAACTAGTCGATCAAACCGTCCACGACGCACTAACGGATAAGGAGGGCCACCAATCCCTCAGTGCCCCGCAAGAATAGCATGCACGGCAACAACTAGTGACAAACGTGGCTGCTAGATGCGCATTGGACGACAAACTATGAGTTTGGATTTGTCCCAATATTTGGAATGCTCATCAGTTAACAATTTCATTAAATAATACATGGGCAGCCAAAATTATCGAAGACAAAAATATTTTCCAGATATTTATTGAGATAAATTATACAAAAAATATCATGTTGGACAGTCCAAAACTGGAATTGTTTCCAGAACTTGGTTGTACGTCCAAAAAACTTCTTTTGTGGAACTAAGACAATATTTTTTTAATAAACTAATAATTAAGTTATAAATCTATTTTTTAGAGGACATCAAGAGAATATGTGCAAGGCATGGGAGGACTGAAATGTCCAGGATAAGCAGACAAGTAGGAGGAGCCCCCACCGAGGCAATCCTTTTCATGTCCTCCATGATTGAATTGTTTGCTTGTTCCGATGGAAAGAGAAACCACACGTTGGGTCGTTTTCAGGCAACATATCTTATCAGCTCGCTTATCGGGAGCGTACGTGGCGCACACTAGATTCAACTTTGGTTATTCGTGTCCCCTGGCCGTGTCGCCGCATCTTCATCATGGTAAAGGTGGACTTGTCTTCCCTCTCTTACCAGTCTTACCTAACAATAACGCACCTCGAGCTGGCCAACCAATCAATAATAGCTGGCTAGCGAATCAATCTATGGTTGAGTTGGTTAGGTGGACAGTGATATCCTCAACCCATCAGAGTTTAAATCCTGGTGCTCGCATTATTTCTGGATTTATTTCAGGATTTCCGGCGATGCGCTTTCAGTGGGAGGAGACGTTCCCGTCGACGACGAGGCGCCTACGGTGACTTCGTAAATCTCAAGATGATATGTCTGCTCAGTCTCGGAGGTGCTCATAGGGGTAGGGTGTGCGTGTGTGCGTGCATAGGGGTGAGTGTATGCGCGTGTATATGAGCGCTTGTGTCTGTACTGATACTCAAAAAAAATATAATAGCTGGCTAGAATAATGCACCTCGAGCTTTGGCATCACCATTCACACGCAAGCACAGATGAGCTTCAATTAATAATAAGAGGGTGCAAAAGGAGATTATTACTACAAGTTTTGTTATTTAATTCACAGGAAATAAATATAGTATGTATGTATATCCCGAGCTCACATGAGCTCGGACCAATAGTAAAAAATAAAAAAAATCTGAATTTTTTTGTCTGAAACTTTGACAAATATTTCCATAGCTTGCAAAATTTTATCACATGAAATAAATATAGTATGTATGTATATCCCGAGCTCACATGGGCTGGGACGAACAGTAAAAAATTTAAAATTTAAAAAAATCTGAATTTATTTTGCTGAAACTTTGAGAAATGTTTCCATAGCTTGCAAAATATTTCCATAACATTTTGGATCATCGATTTTGTTTTTTACGAGATTTTCCACGAGTGTCATATGATGATGGAATTTTGAAAGCTATATAACTTTTGTCATAGTTTCACCCAAATTTTTTTGGAATTATTTGAATTCTTTTTTATTTTATTTGAGCTCGGGATCAGGACAGCTGCGTCCGTCTGACATTTCCATATATAACTTGCTCCTGCATTGAAACAAGATAGGATCGACACAGCGGAGACGAATGGGAACGAGGCGACTTTATACGATGAGAAAGTGATGGATGCGGCTACCCGGACGTGAAGGCATCAACCGCTGCCTCCTCTCCTATAAATAAACACCCGTTGGCAGCACCTATCTTTCCATCAAGGCATCACCCAATCCGCTCCACAGCCCCCGGAGCCAAACACATCAACACGCCCCCCTGTCTTCTTCTTCCCTGCTCAAATCCTCCATACACCATGGGCTCCCTGAGAAGCAGCGGCAGCGGCGCGGCAGTGCCCGTAGAGAGTGTTGACCCCGAGGCGGCTTGCGCACTGCTGGCCTCGGGGCAGTACGGGTACGTGGACGTGCGCATGTGGGAGGACTTCGACAAGGGCCATGTCGCCGGCGCGCGCAACGTACCATACTACCTCTCCGTCACCCCTCACGGCAAGGAGCACAACCCTCACTTCGTCGACCAGGTCGCCGCGCTCCACGCCAAGGAGGACCGGTTCCTCGTTGGCTGCCGCTCCGGGATCCGGTCAAGGCTCGCCACCGCAGACCTCGTCGCCGCCGTAAGTACTAAGTGGATCCGTGACACTTTGTTGGTTACCTTCTGATTTATTGATTCGTCGACCTGCTGGCTTACCGGTTTGATGGCGCAGGGATTCACGAATGTGAAGAACCTGGAGGGTGGCTACCTCTCCTTGCTCAAGAGCGCAAGCTACCCGCAGCCGGCAGCCAGCCACCACTGATCCATCAATTCCGTATCTAGAATAAGTACTACTCTCTCTGTAAACTAATATAAGAGTGTTTAGAACACTAAAATAGTGATCTAAACGCTCTTATATTAGTTTACGGAGGGAGTACTATGTAGTATTATCCAACATCTTATGAGTTATGAAGAATAAGAGGAAGAAGCGTGTTCAGAACTGAGGAATTAATTTCCATGGAAAAAGAAGGCACTATGCATGTATATGCATCCTGAGTTTTTGGCATGGACTTTGTTCCAACCAAAAGTGCTACTAGCTGAATACTGATTTCCCCTTTTATGATTGTAGCTTGCAAAAGGAACCTAAGAAAATGTATTTTTCTTCAGGTCGCCCCATGCGTAACACTTTGACCTCTCCCACTGGCCGCGAACCTTAGACCTGCCCTTTGTTGTGGCCCTACATCCCAAAGGTGGAAAAGTATCATTTCGCGGGGCACCTGCTTTGTGGCATCCTGACAATGTCGTCACCTCAGTCTCCCTCTCAGGCTCCGCACCACGGGATATCTTCTAGCCGTTGCGGGCAAGGATGACAGCCTTGTCTGGCGATATTGGCATGGTTGCTTGCCTAGATTGGGTGGTGGCCCTGCTGATACGCTAGGCGTGGTCACGAGTCTTCTCCGTACTTGTTTGACTCCCTACTATTGCAGGAATTCTTTTTTTTTTATGTTTGTACATCATTTATGCGAACTATGCACTAGGCGACACGGGGCGATCGCGCCGCCGGCCCTAGGCCTCCTCCCTCGTCTCATTTGTCCTACCGCCGCCTGAGGTCTCACCGGCGAAGCCTGGCCTATGATGGCGGCGGCGAGGCCTTATCCCTCACGCGGTAGTGGCAATATCTCTGGGCAGCGGCGGTGCAAGGAGCGGTGGGATCCCTACGACGTGCGTGACGGCAGCGGCAGCGGAGGCGCACCCTCCCCACATTGGAGACGCCCCTGTGGCGACGGCCGGGATCGCGGGTCTTCTCCTGCCCAGATGGGCTTGGGCGGGCCGGCGGTTTCGGTGTGCATATACAGGAGAGCATGGTGGGCCTAGCGGCGCCGACTGTAGGTACCATGGTAGTGCCATGGCCGGTCAGGCGGTGGTGGCCTGGATCCCTTTCGTCTAGTCCCCGATAGAGATGGCGGCAGTCCATGCACGAGATGCTTGAGGGAGGCTCTTCGAACAGATTTGGGTGAAAACCTGCTCTCGGCTAGCTGCCAAGGCCGGCGGTGGCGGCGCTGGCTATGTCATTTTTGGAGGTGTACACGGGCTGAGGGACCAGTGAAAGGCTTATTTGGTGAAGCGGTGCTTCATCTTACACATTGCTGGTGTCGGATCTCGGCAGCATGGCACAGTAGAGACTCGACGTCCGATGCGCGGAGATGGACTCCCGCAGGAGGAGGAAGCTGTCTAGCATCATGGTGGCGTCGATGGCAGAGAGGCCTGACAAGGTCGATGCATCAGTGCTGCTCTGAGGATGGGTCGATGGAAGATAGAGGTGACGGCCCATGCGGTGTGCGGTGCTCACTGGGAGTGTGTCGGACCAGTGTGTGACCCAATCCAGGTAGTGGCTTGGATGGGGCATCTGGCTTTAGATGTTAGGCTTTGATACGATGTCTGTTTGGTATTAGGTCCGGACATTTTGCACACCTTCATCAAGGGGATAGGAGTAGCGACAGCATTGCCAAGATGTTGCCTTCAGGCTTATTGATGTATCACCTTGTATAATCTTTGTGAATAATTAATAAAATGGTTGCATGCATCGTCCAGATGCAAAGGCCCGGGTTACATCCTTCATTTCTAAAAGTAAAATAAAAAAAATATACGAACTATGGTAACACAACAAGGAGATCAGGTTAGATTTACTATAGCCTGATATGGAAGTAAATGCGAGCTTCACACAATCTTATATTAGCCGGGACAAGTGCAGAATCTACTGTTAACATGTATGCATATGGTATACACCGGCAACTTTGCACTTCAAGGATCGCTACTAACCGTGTGTTTCATTTGTGATCTAACCACCTCATATGAATGCCACAAACACATATTAACAATTGCAGATGTACCGTGTGCATAGAAACAAATTAATTAACACAGCGCCTGATACTAATGTGTGATATTCAGTATACTGGTGTATTGTTTGGACATGCAGAAAAACTTTTTGTATGTTTCATGTAAGCTAGGTGTATCTCCATAGAACTTTAGGTTATTGCAGTTTTAGTTTTTGTTCAAAAGGCATTACAAATTTAAGAGGAAAAAACTTGGGAGGCCTCCAACGACGCAACAACGAGCCAAGCAAGAAACAATCTATGTATGGAGGAGAGATCCCTTCCTGACCTAACCTTTTCAAAGGGTAACCTTCCTAGTGATTTAGCTCTGAAAATAACCACCTAGTTGTTCGACGAGAAATGCAAGCTTGAGGAGCTTGCCGAACATGAGCTTTACTAACAGCCTTAACCATAGGTTGGGCAAGCAGGCACATGCACAGGAATTGGATAAATGGTGTTTTCCTCTCTATTTTATTTCATTTTCTCTTCACATGAAATTTCCTCTATATGTAGAATAATTGTTCCACGGTTCCGGGCTTCAAAAAAAAGCTAATACTCTATTAATGAATCGTTATTACACCAAAGTGCCTAGTTAATGTATATACGTAAAAATTCAAAGACCTAATTTGCAGGGATAAGTCTACACCACAATGCAATGACATGCACAACGAACAAAGAAATCAATCCGATCGGTGGCGGCTAGTTTAGTTAGCTTGACATTCCATCTTTAATAAATCCCAAATGTTTTATATTTCAGGTTAAATTAAATGTTGGAATGTAATTTTTGCACTTCATTCAGGTGCATAGATCACCTAGTGTAAACCAAATATCAAAGAATATTAGTCATGGTTGCAATTAATATTCCTCGTAATATACACATCCCCTCAATCGGCTTCAACGTGCAGCCCCTTTAACTTCTTCGCTCTACTTCCCACACATACATGTAGGATTAAATACTTAGTTCAATGGCAGTTTTTGATGGCATGTGATAGTCTCATTCCCATGACTTGGTCATGGTGTAGCTCCTATGGTGCGCTATACACGTGGACGGAAGGAGTACCAAATATAGAGCACACTCACATCATCAATGAAATATTGAATCCACTAAACAATAAATATCAGACACATTTGACAATTGAAATGTAATGCAACATACTAATCAGTCAATGACAAGCTCCTCGTAAACACCTTATATACTGTACAATTATCAATTTGTTATGACCAAATCATAAACTAGAAACCACTAGAAAGATACTTTTATACTTAAGAATATAAACACATACATATATACTACTCCCTCTGTAAACTAATATAAGATCTTTTATATCACTAAAGTAGTGATATAAAAGATCTTTTATTACTTTATAGAGGGAGTATATTCATTCTAGTGCCACAAATTAATCCAAGAATGTATGCTATTTTGTGTTATCTTATTTTCTTACATTTAAGGAAACTCATACATTTTAATGATGCAATGCATCCAAAAGACCAAAATTAATGTACCCACGATTTGTATATTTAAAATGTACAAAAACATATTATCTAAAACTATGAAATGATGCAAATGAGTTATAAATAAGTAAAAAAGTTTAGTGTAAATATGCTCATGGTTTGTCGAGTCCGAGGAAGACGCTGACATCGACATGGAAAGGCCAATGGGTCTGAGATAGTGACTAATACAGTTGGCTTGTTAATTATTATTTAGTTTATTATGATGATTGGAAATTAGTTGTAATTTTTTTATTTTCAACAATATAAACTTTTTATTATCTATTGTATACTTAAAACAATAAAAAAAATATGGTGCTGATTTCACACTGTAAAACTAAGATGTATCAATGGTGAAGATCAGGCAAGTACGACACGTAATAAAAAGTGATATATTTTGATCGTAAAAAAATGAGATTAGGCAATTACACCAGATGGCATGTATTGCATGTTACTATATGCAATTCGTATTGTACTAACCGGCCGGTTATAATTCAATACATGAATCCTAATTTTAGACGTCTACAACTACAAGACTCTTAATATAAAAGATTGATGAATCTCCAAGGTGCAACTAAAATTTGTATAGGATAACCCCCTAAAAGATATCTCTATGAAAATTAATCAGATTCCAAGTAAAAAAATGTGTCCGTATCCTATATGACCGATCATATATCAAACAAATCAAACATTCAAACCTCCGGCAAAGAAAACCAATGGCCATCAAAGGTTTGCGCTGAGACAAGCAACAACGGTAATGTTCAGTGGGCTGGGCGGTTTCACGCGTGCAACCTTTCGACATGATTCTTTCCCCACCGAGGGAAGATCTTTGCCCTGGAGCATAGACTGCTATGGACCACTCCCTCTTTCCAGCCTACCATCGCCAAGTTGATGCGTGAGTCTCTGGTGCCGAATCCCACACGAGCATGATACCATTATTGTCGATTGGACTATGATGCAATTAGCGATAGGCTCTAGTGTCCTCAACCATTTTGGTGTCGTTGCTTTGTCCTCTATGGATCGATATTTCACATCGTCGGAGACAAAAAACAGAGCTGCCTATACAAGTTATGAAGGATCATAGCAAAATGAAGACCATGACCTGAAGTGGCGCCATGGAGGTGGTCATTTTGGCAAGATTTTCTATAAGAAAGAGTTGCCCAAAGTGCACCAAGCGGAGAAGAAACAAAAACATGATGAGCCACCTGGCGTATGACCGTGGTGGCAAGCTGTACCACAATGTTGTGAAGTGAAGGTATTTGTCTATTTGACGAAACATTGCCTGCTGGTCATGGATTCAGGAGCGGTGGCCACACATGCGTAGCCCCTAGGCTCAGCGGCGTCAAGACCCGAGGACGTCAAGAATGCTGCTTTGGGAACCTAGGACAGATTCATTGTCTTTCATGGTGGGCCTCAAGTACAAATTTGGAATAAGTTGCATAAAAGAAAATCTTCGTATGTGGTATCTCTTTGTAAACCAAGCAATAAAATAAAAATATCATGGAATTTCATTGATTTTCCTATGAACTCCGTATATAGTCCATAAATACTCAAAATGTCCTTATATGGAAATAAGCAGGATTTACATGTGCAACTCGACATAAAACTGAAAGATGAGCTAAGTGTGCAAATATGTGTAACAAGCTGATATATGTTCATGAATGGTTTTCTTCTGCTCATGAATGTAGATAGAGAGAAATCGTGCCAAGTACATGCTACATCATTTCTGTCAACCTAAATAATATACTTAATGAAACAACATTCGCACGATCAAAGAAAGTCACAAGCTTAATTAACTTTGATATATAAATATATGAAGATGGATACATTGCCTTGGATACACATGGAGTGTATAATAAAGAGCAGAAAATGACTTATAAATTATGGAACTATTAATGTAGAAATATATTATACCCAAATAAAACGATTGGCAGCTTGTAGGAAATCTAGCTGCGCAAATGCGCGGGCCACCCCGCTAGTTCTACATAGTTGAGCTTGTCACCTATTAGAACTTGCTTACAACTTTTAAGTTTATATTACTCCTAATTAAGGAACTTATCATCTCTTCATTTTATAATTTGGTTATTTTCTTTTTGCAAAAATGACTACACAGAAAATGACTTATTAAATAGAATTTCGACTGAGGTACATTTCATATATTAATTCATCCATGTAGCATTGCAATCATTAATTAAACTATATAATAATCAACTTAATGCGCTGACTCATTAATACATTGCCAATTCTTTCTGCAAGTAAATTTATTTTAGTTGTGTATTTCCATTTTGGTATGAAGGAGAGTATAGGTATCGAGCAGTGGCCAAAGAGTAGAAGAGAATGGCGACATGTATTAGCAAGCCTCGACACCATGATAGTCGCAACATCGTTGGTGAAATATGTAGATAATTTCCCACTGGTAGGTTTAGTGATTTTTTTCCTTAATTTGATTAAGTTGACCAATATTCATAGAATGAAAGGACATATATCCAGAATAGTGTTGCGGGGTTTCAATTAAACTCAAGGTTTCACTTGCCTGTCAAGGGGTTGTAGTTTTCCTTAGTAATTTTTACCTCTTGGTTATGCGTGAAATAGTTTTAAGAGATGATTCCATAGGATTTTGGTGTTTTGATGCCATGTTAATCGTTTCATCCATTATGAACAATATGGCAAGTGTGTGAATGGCGCTATGTACAATGGTTGTTGTCAAAGTTGGACATGCACTTGTTTTGCTTATTTTATTTTAGTATCTCTTATCATTATCATGTTTCCATATATATAATGGTACCTTCAACATTCGGTCTTGGCAATGGTCAACTTTTCTGGTAACTAAACTGTGAAAGGTCCAATGCGTCTAAGTTAGTCTCTTGTGAGAGAATGACATTGGATTTGTTTACTCCAAAAAGACCCGGTTGTCAAAATATTAGTATTATTAAGATATTTCGTTTTGTCTTCAAAAATTACATTATATTTTTTTACTTGTTGCAGTTTTGGCACTTAATTTTACTTGGTTGGGTCAACTTCTATTTCCACTTGTTTCTCTTCAGTTAGCTTTTAAGGTACTCATAGTAAAGACATAAATGGGCTAGTGTTTCACACGATCACATCAGTACTTTATTTTAAAAGCATATATTAGATATAATACCGCCAACACATGTCAGGCCGCTGCAGGTGTAGCCCGCCCGGCTGCTGAATCAGGGGATGGCGCAGATCCCGCTGGAGATTCCCTTGTAGCACTTGCCGCATTTGATGCCACTGATCCCGAGTGATCCTCTCCGAGATTTACATCTAGATCCTCCGGAGCTTCCCATGTCGTTTCTGTGTACATAAAATCATGCGAATTTTCGCCAAATTCTTCTCCATTTTCCTGCACACTTGCATCAAAGTTTTGATCAAAGTTATTATGGTTAGACATTGACATGTAGTCACCAGCATCTACCCCCCCCCCCGGATCAAATCATGGAGATGGCAGTAGATGAAAAGGTAAGAGAGTGAGCTCTTTGCGTAGTTGTGCACCGGCGTTTGGGTGAAGTTTGACGAAAGGGCAAACATGCTCATCAAAGATCACATCACGGGAAACATAGACACAACCAGAGGCAATATCCAGGTATTTGCATCCTTTG
>NC_041390.1:2844077-2907453 GCF_002162155.2 Triticum dicoccoides | reverse complement strand
ATGTAGTCACCAGCATCTACCCCCCCCCCGGATCAAATCATGGAGATGGCAGTAGATGAAAAGGTAAGAGAGTGAGCTCTTTGCGTAGTTGTGCACCGGCGTTTGGGTGAAGTTTGACGAAAGGGCAAACATGCTCATCAAAGATCACATCACGGGAAACATAGACACAACCAGAGGCAATATCCAGGTATTTGCATCCTTTGTGAAGGCTACTGTCCCCCCAAAAAGCACACACTTTTGACCGAAATTCAAGTTTGGTGTTTATTGTAGGTACGGAAATTAGGCCAAACAGCACATCCAAAGATGCGAAGAAATGTCTAGTCAGGTTTCTTGCCAAAGAGACGTTCGAGAGATGTTTGATTTTCGATGACCCTACTAGGGAAATGATTGATAAGATAAACGGAGGTGAGGAATGCCTCATCCCAAAATTTCAAGGGCATAAAGGCATGAGCAAGGATTGATAGACCAACTTCCATGATGTGTCTATGTTTCCTTTCTGCGGATATGTTTTGTTGGTGAGCGTGGCGACACGAAACATGAGTGATGCCAATTCGCTCAAAAAAAGAATTGAGTTTTTGGTATTCACCCCCCTAATCTGTTTGCATAGCACGAATTTTTCGATCAAAAAGACGTTCAACATTTGTTCGAAAAGATGGAATTTCTCAAACATGTCAGACTTACTTTTGAGCAAATAAATCCAACTAAACTTGCTAAAATCATCAATAAAACTTACATAGTATTTTTGTCTGCCTATAGAAACGGGTCCAGGACCCGCACCTGAAAAAAAGCTCTAAAGGAGCCTTTGGTTCACTAAACGATTTAGAATAAGGAAGTTGATGGCTCTTGGCCATCTGACAAGCATCACAAAGGATCATAAGGAAGTCGATACGGGAAGACTAAAATCTCAAAGAATTTTCTAGACCACCGCTAATGCAGGATGTCCTAAGCGCTTATGCCATCGCGAAGTGGATGGTTTTACCATGCTAAGAACCTGTTGATGAGGAGCATCTTGGCGACCAGAAACGTGAAACAAACCACCCCTACTATTATTTCGAAGAATGATCCTCCGAGTGGCCCGATCCTTAACAAAAAAAGTTTCAGGGTAATCCTCAAGGAAAGCATGATTAGCTTTGATAAGTTGGTAGGCAGAAAGTAAACTTTTGTCGGCTTGAGGAGAATGAAGTATGTTGTTTAGATCTAAGGAACCATGAGGAGTGGATAGAACTGAATGACCGACATGAGCAATGTTCATACCTTTGTTCCGGGTCGGTGTAGCGGTCGCGGACAACAAGCTTCTCTAGCTCACCAGTCACATGATTTGTTGCACCGGTGTCAAGATACGAGTTGGTATCAACTCCATGGGGGTGGACGGCGTTGGCAGATCGGTTTCCACCACCACCACCACCACCTCCACCACCCGTGGGATTGCGCTCGTTGTTGTTGTAGTTGCTATCGTAGTGCTTCTTGCAGCGCCACGCTCCATGCCCTTCAAACTTGCAGATTTGACACTTCTCGCGGTCACCATGGTCATCGCGGTCACCATCCTGACAGTGAGCTCCACCAGAACTGCCGCCACCAGAACTGTTGTCGAAGAAGTGGGCACCCGTGTTGTTGATGTTGTAGCCACGGGAGCTATTGTTGCCGCCTCCATTGCCGTTCCCAGAACGTCTAGAGTTGCCGTGGCCTCTGCCCTTTGCAGCAAGGTTGGCGGAGTAGGCGGAGGTCTGCGCGATGATGCGTGATTCAGCAGCGAGAACAACTCGCCAAGGCCAATAGCCTGGTCAGTGATGGTGTGCGTGGAGACGGCGGAGACGAAGCCGCTGTACTCTGACTCGTGCATGAGGCCATGGATGATGTGGGCGACAACATCATCTTCATCCAGGTGCCTCCCGGCGGCTGCAAACTCATCGGCGATCCCCTTCATCTTGGTGAAGTAGGCTGCCGCCGTGAGGTTGCCCTTCCTGGTGTGGCCGATCTAGTCCCGTAGCTGGATGATGCGGGCACGAGATTGTGAGGAGAAACTCTGAAGGAGAGCGCTCCAGGTGGTGCAGGCCGTCGTGCAGTTGCTGGCCTGCAGGAGTACTTCACGGGAGAGGGAGACGATCAGAAATGAGAGCACCTGCTGGCCCTGGGTAGCCCACACGGCATGTGTTGGGTTCGCGGTGACGGTGACTTCCTTCTTGCCGGAGACCTCTGTCTCCGTGCGAAGCTCAGCGGGGGGCTCCTAGATGGAGGCGTTGAGGAAGCCCATCATGCCCGCTGCCCTGTGCGGCAGAACTTGCGCCCTCCAAACGAGAAAATTCTCTTGGTTCAGCTTTTTCGTGATGGTGTGGCTGAGGGACGCAAGGGAGGGCGTACTCATGGCGATAGCAGAAGAAGAAGACATGACGTAGATGTGATGGAAGATACTTGTCCTAATTGTTCCATTCCCGACTACTGAGTATTGTTTCGGAATGCTCCTAGTATACGCCTTTGCTCAAGGGTAGCACGAGATCTACACATCTGGTTTTCATGTTTCTAATCTAAATATTGAAACTAATATTGGCAGCCAGAGCACTAGAAAACTATTATTATGAAGAAAAACTGACCCTCCTTCTCCTTCTCCTTGTCTACACTTTTGTTTCACGACTTTAGTTTCCGAGGCACATGCCACGCACCAAAAAATTTCAGGCATGGACCCGAGGGCGCAAACCAAACTAGCTCGGAGTCGCCACCGATGCAATCCTTTCCATGTCCTCCATGATTGTGTTGCTTCCTTCAATCGAAGACAATGCATTTGGGCAAAAGTACTTTTCTACACCCGAGCTCAAATGCTCCTGGTGTGAACATAAAATAAAGAAATAGATAAAGAATTCAAAAAATTCCGAGTATTTTGTGGCATACTTTATGAAATGTTTGTTATCTATCAAAATTTCATTACGAAATCACATCTGTGGAAGTCGTGACAAAAAAACAAAATCAGAACTCCAAAATGCGTTTGAAAGTAACATTTTCAGAGCAATAATATTGTTTTTTTCGACGCCTTCCACCATTGTCATTTTGTGATAAAGTTTTGCATGCACAACAAACATTTCTTAAAGTATTTCCAAAAAAATGAGAATTTTTTGAATTGTTTTCTATTTTTTATTTATTTTACTATTCATGTCAAGTGCATATGAGCCAAGGTGTACAAGCTCCACGTCCGCATTTCTGTTGCTTTCGAGCTACATGATGGATGTTTTGGATTATTTATTGAGATGATTCAACTGATTTGTGCATTCTTTATTCCGAGCATGGGCGAGTCGCAGCATCATCTTCGCAATCTGGATTTGTCCTCTCCTTACCTAACGTGTATATCGCCTAAATATTCCTGTGTGCATCTGTATCCTGGAAGCAGATAATGTAGCAAGCACATGGCCACTTGTCATCATGCTTCAAAAAACCCTAAAATTATATAGGAGGGTGCCAAAGGAGATTCTTAAAATACATCTTGTCACTGCACAGAGAAAAAAAATACTCCCTTCGTTCCTTTATATAAGGTGTATTGTTTTCTGGACGGTGACTAAGGCACCTAGTTATAGAAAAGTTAGGATAAAATTACCCTTGGCAAATTTATTGGTTAGTGGGTAAATCAGTTATTCCAGTAAAGTAAGAGATGCTTACAATCGACGTAGAGATAATTTCCTTCTGTTGCTACAAGGAGAGATACTTTACCTTTTACTTGAGGCTAACCAACGGAATTATGAGTAATTAGAAAAAAATACATCTTTCTTTCTGGAATTTTATCAAAAAGCAACTACACCTTATATAAAGGAACAGAGGGAGTATATAGCTTGTACGTACTATCTAGTTGATATTTTTCTCATATATATAATGCATGTACCCAATAATTTTCAATTCTTTTTCTTCTTCTTCTTCTCCCCACATCCATTATCCATGGGCTCCGTTGGAAATAGCGATGCTGAGAAGAGACTGGTGATGGAGGGCGTGGACTTGAATACATTTTTTTCTGAAGCTTTTCTTGAAAATTGTGAACACTTTTTAAATGCTGAATATTTAAAATGCAAAAAATTTGAAATTACAAAACTTTTTGAAAAGCACAAAGAAATTTTGTGAACAGGGATTTTTTTGAAATCCCTCAACAGTTTTAAAATTGCAAACATTATTCAAAAATTCTGAACATTTTTTTTAAAACATGTACATTTTGTTGCAAACAGGTATTGTTATTCAAACTCAAACATTTTTTCAAAAAATCAACATTTTATGAAAAGTGGAAAAAATTGAACAAAAGTTTAAATATCTGATTTTTCTTTAGGTTCGAACATTTATTGAAAATTTGAGCAAAATTCTAAATTCGAATTGTTTTTCAAAAATGTGATTTATAAACAAAAAGAAAAATGTTTAAAAATGAATTTCCAAATAATTTATTGAATTGTTATCTTAAATGTTTAAAAAATGTTTAAAAATGTTTATGAATATATGAAAAACAAAAAAACACATAGCGTGCAGGCAAAAATAGGAGATTCGTTGTTAGGGTTAAGCACACGTACCCAAAGCACGCAAGAAAAACTGACAATGGAAGAAAGAGAGGAGGGATTAATGTATACATGAAGATGTTACCATTGTGAAGTTAGATCTTCTGGGCTTGATTGGCGATGCATGGGTGTCTGTATCAATTATACCATGTCTAGGTCAGCGTGCCTATACATGAGAAAATTTCTTTTTATTTCTTTGTCCATCCGCAATATATAATCCTATTATTTCGCTCTCGTTAATTATTACAAAATCGTATAGAGTTGATTTTTGTACCATAATGATGGATTCCTTAGATTTAGTTGCCACGCATAGTGCAAGGCTGTTCGGGCTATTTTTGTTAAACAAAATATCAACGCAACTGGTGGAACATGTTCCCTGAGAAAAATCACGAAACAAACAACACAGGATAGCGAAAATTCTTGTGTTTAGTGTGAGCGCAGAATTTTATAGTGTAAATTCATTTTACCTTGTTTTCTTTATTTCCTATTGGGTTCACTCGGTTTTTCTAGATTTCTTTGTTATACTCCGGTTTTACTTTGTTGTTTCTTGGTTTTCTTAGTTTTTTCTTTTTCTTTTGTTTATTTATCGGGTTTTATCAGTTTCCTTTTTTCAACACATATCTACTTTTTCTGAGTACACTACGTACATTTTAGAGCATACGTGCAACATTTTTCTGAAACATGCTGGACATTTTTCAAATACATCATATAAAATTTGTAAAAATATATGTTTTGAACACATTTTTTAATACATGGTAACATGCGAATATTTCTTTAAATGGCAATAAACTTTTCTGATAATTTTACTGGCAGTTTTTGGAAACATGCGAATATTTCTTCAAAATGTCACAATATATTTATTTACTGGAACTAAACATTTCTTTAACATAGGAGATCTTTTTGTTAACATTCGTAAATAAATATATTTTAAAATGCCTTGAACATTTTACTGAATCACGGGAATATTTTCCATCAAATGTGACGTACATTTTTTTATTGTGCAAACATCTTTGTTTACATTGTATACACATTTTTGTTTGAAATGTGGAGCATTTTGCATTGTCATGAATTTTTTTCCGGAGTTATCAACATTTTTTGAATCCTCCCTGACAATTTTTTATTCTAGGTTTACATTTTGGCAATTCATGTTTTTATATTTCATAATCAAATTGAAGATTTGGAAATAAATGCATTTAATAGAAAATATAAATAAATGTTCAAAAGGCGAACAAATCAAAATACGGCGGACGTCAACAGGACGAGCCCGTCCTACTGGATGCATTTAGCAATAGGCGGCACATAACGGCATTTCCTAAACGGCGCCCGTTGCGCCCGTTACAGGCATCCGCGCAAACGGGCGCACACCCCCGCGCCACCCCCGGCCGGCCCGTTTCGTTCTTTTTCCTGTTGAAAAAGAAGCAAAAACAAACGCGCGCGGAAGCGAGGGATCGAACCCTGAATTGCTCCATGGAGAGTGCAGCGCACTAACCACTAAGATAGCCCCGCGCATGTGTCATTTCACTTCTTTCCACTATTTTAATATTTTGGCTAGGTCGTTCGTTCCTCAGTTTTCTGGCCGTTTTTTTCTTGTTCATTTTTCTTTTTCTCATTCCAATTTTTTATTTCCTTAAATGCGCGAATTTTTTTATCAGATTCATGAATTTGTTTTTCAAATTCGATGAACTTTTTTCCAAATTTCATGAACTTTTTTCTAAATCGTTGAAATTTTTTCAAATTCGATGAACTTTTTCCAATTTTGATGAACTTTCTTTCAAATTTCATGAACTTTTTTTTAAATTCAATGAACTTTTTTCAAATTCAATGAACTACTTTTTAAAATCGATGAACTTTTTCCAATTTCGATGAACTTTTTTTCATATTTTATGAACTTTTTTTTTCAAATCCGATGATTTTTTTTTCAAAATCGACCAAACTTTTTAAAATTTTGTGAACTTTTTTAGAAAAATGGTGAACTAATTTTCAAAATCGATGAATTTGTTTTTCAAAATGAATGAACTTTTCCACTAAATTTCAGGTTTACGTTAATGTTTCATTAAAGAACGGTCAAGTAGCACTGTTTCCTTTTTATAGAACAACAGGACGTGGTTGGTCTAGTGGTTCCCGCATTAGCTCACATGGGCCGGCCCAGTAGCGTGACGCTTCGAGCGCCAGAACGCGAAACCGGCGCCTTCAGCGCCGGTTAGGAGCTCCCGCACATAACCACACCGCTTGCCCCCAAAACGTAGTCCGCTCTTCGCTTCGTGCGCTGGATGTGGCGACGCCTAGGCACGGCTCGCCTGCCGGAAAACGGAATAGGGGCCACCGAGTAACCATGTGCCGGTCCATGCTGATGTCATGTGTGTTTTTGTTGTTTTTTCGGTTTTCCTTCATATATTTTTTGTTTACATTTCGAAATATTCTAAATATAAAAATTACAAACACACTTTACATAAAATTTTGAAAAACTATAAAGGTGTATAGGAAAAAAATAGATATATATGAAAAATTCACAATGTAAATGAAAAAAATCTGAAAATTTTAGTCATGTGTACGAAAAATATTAACAATGTGTAGGAAAAAGGTTTATCAGTACTAAAAAATGTTAAACTTAATAAACAAAATGTACATGTCATTTTAAAAAATGTGCATTCAACAAATGTTTGCGTAATTCAAAATATTTATTTCATAAATTAAAAAATGTACATTACACATAAAAACAATCTTAAAAAGGTTCGAAATATGTTTGTGTAATGCACAAAAACGTTTGGGTAGTTCAGTAAAAAACAATTATCATTCACAAGTATTTCAACAACGATTTGAAAAATGTTTAACATGTATTTCATAAATAATAGTCAAGACATGTTTTGTAAAATATTAAACATGTATTTGAGAAAGCAAATAATGTGTATAAAATTATTTTCGATGTATATGAAAACTGTACAGCGCGTCCAAAACAAGGAAAATAAAAGTGACCAAATGGAAAAAACCCAAAGAACCAAAGTATAACAAAACAGAGAAAACCTTTATAAGAACAAAGAAAATGATGTTCAGAGAAGAAATAAAAGACCGACGAAAACCAATTAAAAAAGAAAAGGAAAATAAAAAATCAGACCAAACTGACCGAACACAATGACCACACGGAGACGAGCGAAAGCAGGGAGCGAAGACGGCTAATGGGACGGCCTAATCAGAGCAGTAGGTGATTCCTAATAGGAATCTATACGTGGGAGCAACTACGCAACTCCTGCGTTATATTGCTGACCCACTTCGATGATTTTTCATCAGTTTTTCCTATTAATATTCTCTTTTCTGGTTTTACTATTTTTTCAAGTTTTTCCATTTTCTATTTTTCTTTTCTTTTGATTTCTCCCATTCATAAACTTCTTTGAAATCTAGGGTTTGTTTTCCAAAGTTGGCAGATTTTTTACAGATTGGAATATTTTTTAAATTCATGCACATTTTTATACTTTGAACATTGTTTGAAATTTATATAAAATTCGTGAAAACTATGAAAAAGCATGGATATTATTTAAAGTTCCGGATCAATTTGAAACTCAAATATTTATAATTTTTTGATTTTTTTTTCAAATTTCTGAAGATATCTTCAAAATTCTGTAGTCCTTTTTTTAAGTAAGAATACCAAGTAATAAAGCAAGGTGTATTTCTCTGATTCTTTAATCAGTTCCCTCGTATATATATTTTTCAAAAAATTTACTATCCGACCCCGACTGTTCTAATATCCATGATTGTCCCATCTTCATCATGGAAATCTGGACTTGTCCTAATTGTTCCGTCCTCGACTGTTCTGAATATTGTTTCGGAATGCTCCTAGTATATGCCTTTGGTCTAGGGTAGCACGTAGATCTATACATATGTTTTTCATGTTTTTTTGGAGAAATTTTCAATCTATTCATCTTGAATCATGGCAGTACAAAGCAAAACAGAGATAAAAATTAGAACCATGTCCGTGGACCACCTAGCGACTACTACAAGCACTAGAGTGAGCCGAAGGTGTGCCGCTGTCATCGCCCCTTCCTCACCGGAGCGGGGCAAATTTTGTTATAGTAGACAATCGGAAAGTCATCGTGCTAAGGCCCCATAGGACCAGCGCGGCAGAGTAGGAACTATCGCCGATGAAGAAACTCGTAGATCAGAAAGATCAAACATGTAAACACCCGAGCGAAGACAAACGAAGACAGGATCCAAAGAGATCCACCGAAGACCAGCACCGGCCAAATCCCGCGAGATCCGACGGAGGCACACCTCCACACGCCCTCTGACGATGCTAGACGCACCATCGGAACGGGGATAGAACATGGGATACATTATTCCTACTAAGGGACATCATCGCCGCCACACAGTCCCATCCAAGAAGCTGATCCTAGGAAGAACGAGAATGGGGTCCCTCCTGCAGGCGGAGGGTCGGGATCCTCCGCACCTCCATAGCCTAGAGGTCATAGAAGATGGGCGGACCGGTGGCGGCGCTGACGGGAGGAGATCTTTTCTTATGGAGCAAATATATATCATTCTGTTCCGGCTGGAGGGGCTAACTACAAATCCTAAAAAAGGTGAGGAGTAGTTGTGCGACCGAGATGATGATAATTCTGCAATGTTCGGGGTATTCATGTGTAATCAGACTACATAATTTCGAGCAACTGTGGGGTCTTCTCTTGGAAATCTCATGCTTAAACTGATCAAATCTTGACCTGAGGTCCCAACCTAGGCAGGAAAAACCAGGAAGGACCGCCGTGTCACCCTCGCTCGGGCGACTCGGGTGGCACCCCAACCCTAGCTGCCTTCGGGGCTTAACTCATCTTCCTCCCTTCCTTCCACCGTTGCCAGAGGACGCTGACGGCCTGTGCTCGGAGGCCGACAGTGGTGGCGGGGGCCCTTCCTCCCTCCCACGTCTCAGGGGTGGCGGGGCACCGATCTAGAAGCGGCGGCGATGGCTTCGACGACGGTGATGGTGGTCGGCCCTGCCTCGGGCCACAGACGGCTGCCTGCGGCAGCTGGCCAGGATCGGGCGGTGGCGCTATGCGGTCTTCGGCGGCACGTCACCTGGTTTTAGATCGGCGACGGCGTCGAGGGCCTTGTGGACTGCTCGGCGGCACCTCTGGCAGATTTGTTCTGGCTGGTGTAGCCAGTGGTGGTGGTCATGTTCTTCGTCGGAGGTGGCCGGCCAGAGGATTGGTTATCGCATTTTGAGATCCATCATCTAGTCCCGGCTGCGAGTTGGGGAGACATGGTTGCCGGTGAAAATTGAGCTGACGGCAGGCGATGGCGGCGTTCTACGCCGTTACCTTGATAAATGGATCGTCGTGTAACTACCGTTGACCCACTCATACTACTTCGGCGAAACCCTAGAATATGGTGTTCCAGATCGGACGATGGCGGCACCGCGGTGTCGTTTCTTTCTTGGGAGCATCATTTGTGGAGCAGCATTGGAAGTCAGAGGCAGGAGATGGAGCGGCTTCGTTTTGCACGAAACTTTGGTGGAGATGTCAAGTCATGCCTGACCGACAGGTGCTACGCTCTGTCATGCCTAGTCGGCAGGTGCTACGCACGACAATCTTTCAAGGACTTCAAGCTGTCTCGGCTGGTGGTACTTGGCAACATGGTGCTGAGGTGTATCGGTGGCGACCGCAACGTGCTCAGCTGTTTGCGCGCAGGGAGATGGTGGGGTTGGGTGCCATGGTGGCGTCGACGACAGCTGGACCGAGCAAGGTTGATGCATCAGTACAACTCTGAAGATGGAACAGTGGAAGTTGGCGGCGGCGGCCTCTGAGAGTGCGCCCGACCGGTCTGTGCCCAGACCGGACAAGTGGCTAGGTTGGGGTCTCAGGTCTTAGATGTTAGGTTTGGCTGCAAGATCTGTGGTATTAGGCCCGAACTATCAGCATCCTTTCATCAAATAGATAGGAGTAGCGACAGATGTTATCTTGACGGTGGCTTCAGACTTACTGTTGTATTTCTTTGTAAGGTGTTTTGTTAGTAATTAATAAAGTGGTTGTATGCATCGTCCAGATGTAGAGGGCGGGGTCTTCTTCTTTTTCTAAAGAAAAAAAAAATCAAATCTTGACCTAACATCTCTGCTGGTCCGGAGGACACATCCTAAAATCTCCTTAGCTGAGATGCTCACCACAAATATAACAAGTTCAATAAGATAATCGAGAACAAGCCAAGAGTAGGTAACCTACCACTAACCATGACCTCAGATACCAATTATTGTATGCAATTAACAATGTACCATTAAGTTTACTGCCATAAATTTGACATGCAAACTATGTGGGGTGAGGTGAATTTAGTAGCTCCTTGTTGACTTTTAATATTTTGTAGCTATATATCATCTGTTTTGCATGTTTACCTGTTATAGTTTGCGCCGATGGACTCCTTCGCAACGCCTAAAAGTCTAGCGGAAACGTCGCTGTGTACGCCGCCGACGCCGATGTGAGCACCAACCGAGTAAGAACCTACTTCTTATTCAACAAACTGATGCATGATGATTGCAAACATTTCTTTGTAGGTATACATAGGGAATCCGGCCTAGGGGTCCATGCAAGTTGAAGAAAAGGTCTATGATATGGACATGCTCAACCAGCAACTTTGGATGCTCTTGAAGGTACCATCAAGGCCCTGAAGGAGTTCAATAATTAGCTGCATCAGGATAGAGATCAGCTGTTTGATGAGAAGGCTAATCTCTTCGATGAGAGGAATGAGCTGAAGGAGGAGAGGGGTCAGTTGATCCAGGAGTGGTTTTAGCTAAAGAAGGAGACAAAACAGCTCAGGTTCGAGAGGAAGTTCATGCGGGATCCTCTCGACGACATCCCTGTGACGAGCCGCCTACCTTCGTAGTTTGCATGCACTGGGTCACCATGTATGCCGTTTAGGCCTTGTATTGACCCTTCTTTATGTCTGTTCGCAAACTCGTGCTGTACTCGTGAGGGCGGGGCAATCACGAAAAATTCCAATGGTGGTCGACCACTATGGTGGACGGTTTCAAAATACAAATTACCACAAAGCGAAAAAAAATTGAAACTTTTTGTGCACGCATATACACATGTGTACCACGTATATGCAATTTTTCATAATATTATACATTCATATGTGGCATATACAAAATAGACAAATACGTCCTTTCAAAATGGATTGACCTTTTATGTTGTTGGGACGGAATTTTGTGTCTTTGTACAGCCTACAAATCACAGTTTTTTCAAACGAATTTCCACACATTCGTACAGAACACATATAAGTTTCCACGGATTTTTTTTCCTAAAACTACTAAATGGACAATTTTATTTTTAAAAACCATCCACCATGGTAGTCGACCAACATAAGTCTGCACTCCGGGCAATCACTTCTTTTCTAAAGAAAATGTTTGTTTGTTTTTAGATCAAAATATATTATATTTATGAAACCAAAGTGTAGGTAATACATCTAGTAGTTATAATATGAGATATATGATACGGGAAAACTGAATCCGAACATGTACCACCTCCACAAGATTGTCAACAAAAACAAACTCTACTTATCAACAACAACAATAATGTAAGACTATAACTTTCGGGTGTTCCCGAGCTCAGAATGACAATAGTCGGGACCACTTCCGGTGATGACCGTAGTTTGTGAAGTTCATGTATTCACTAAAGCTAATGTTTTGGTCCGGTACTCTATTAAAAGGAGGCCTTAATATCCCTTAGTTTCCAATAGGACCCCTCTTCCACGGGAGGGTAGGACAAAAAATGTCATGCAAATTCTTTTCCATAAGCACGTATGAGTATATTCGGAATACATGCCTACATTACATTAATGAACTGGAGCTAGTTCTGTGTCACCCTATATTATAACCGTCGCATGATGAATGCCATCTGACAAAATTATTCATTATTGATCCATTGCTTATGAGCTTTTCACATATTGATCTTTGCTAAGCTACTTTTCCGTTGTCACTATTACGATTGCTTCAAAACTACTGTCACTTTTGCCACTGTTACCGCTATTTCCATACAATTTGCTACTAAATATTTTGTTGCAGATATTAAGTCTTTCATGTGTGGTTGAATTGACAACTCAGTTGCTAATACTTGAGAATATTCATTGGCTCCCCTTATGTCGAATCAATAAATTTGGGTTGAATACTCTACCCTCGAGAACTGTTGTGACCCCCTATACATGTGGGTTATGAAGACCTTTTTGCGGCGCCGTTGCCGGGGAGCATAGCTCTATTCTCTGAGTCACTTGGGATTTATATTTGTTGCTCACTATGAGGAATCTGAAAGATGAAAGAACCAAGATTTTTCCCTCAACTACGAGGGGAGGTAAGGAACTGCCATCTATCTTTGCACTTGATTCTTCTTCTATTTTGAGTAAACTTGCGACACCTACACCAGCTATTGATTCCTATATGTCGCATGTTATTGATGATGCCCGTTCTACTATGAATGATGCTTATGATGAAACTACTTCTCTGCTTGACAATACTATGTCACTAGGTGAATTTCTTGATGAACAACTTGCTAGGGTTAGAGATAATGAAATTACTGAAATTGATGATATTATTGAATATTATGATTATGATTCTCCCCCAAGATATGAATTGCCGGTTGTTCCTGAGGGTTATGTTATGGATGAATAAACTGCTAGAGACTTCATTGCTTGCAATGATAGAGAAGATCACTACTAGGAAAATGCTTATAGGTTGAAGTTTACCAGTAGCGCCTGTTTTTTACCCCATGCTACTGGTATTTACCAGTAGCGCTGGGTAGAAAACACGCTACTACTATTAAATAACAGCAGTGTTTGTTAGCTTGGGCCGCGCTGCTGTTACATGGGCCGCAGGGCAAAAACGGTAGCCCACTTACTTGTAGCGTTTGTTTCGAACGGGCGCTACAACTGGTGGGCTTAGCAGTAGCGACGACCTCTACCCAGCGCTACTACTAGGAGAAAAGAAAACCTGCCCGAGCACCCCCCGCACCCCCTCACTCTCACAATCGATCCCCTCCGAGGACGCCGCCGCGGTTAGGGTTCCTCCCCGGCCGCCTCACCCCCGTTGATGGCGCCGTGCGCCGCCACCACGCGCGGTCGCCTCTAGCATCCTCCGACACTCCAGCCCCGTAAGTCCCCCTCGATCTCCTCCTCCCTGCGCGTGCCACCACTAGCTAGGCTCCAATCGATTCGCCGCGGTGGCTTGCCATGTTTTGGGATTTCGCGTGGGGGAAAGGGATTTAGGGATTGCACGGTGAAACCCATGCGGCTTGTTTCCTCGCGCGATTGGGGAGAGAGTAGAGACAGAGGGGTTAGGTGAGACAAGTAGAGGCCTTTTGTTGCTCACCGAAACTTGGGTTTCAATTCTTGATTAGCAGTTTAGCAAATATAATTGAAACTTGGGTTTCAATTCTTGATTAGCAGTTTAGAAAATATAATTGAAACTTGGGTTTCAATTCTTGGCTGCTGTCCCTGGAGCAGTGGCGGCGGCGGCGGCGGTGCCTAGTGTTCTAGGGTTTAGAGAGGGGTTCTTTCCTGACACTAGGGTTATGTCATGAATGCTCCTCCTTTCATCTGAATGATGTTGATTGTGCCAGTTCTTCTTAAAGGTCTAAATGTTTGTATCCTCGTGATGAGCTACCCTATGTGTAAATTTGATCCACTAGCTTCTTTGTCGATGCATATAAAGATATGACCAAGAAGCCCTCACTGTTATGTGGTTTCATGGAAAAATCAATGCTTGATTCGATACTCTTTCAAGTTGAAGAGAGTGTCTGTATGTGGTGATGCTCAAATTGTCAAGTTGTTATGGTGCGCATTTGAATATATGCTAACACCCGTTTCAAAAAAATGCTAAGTTATTTGTCTCATGTCTCTGTTTTCTTGAATGAGAAAACTGACTTTACTGTGTTAATTAGGACATGTTGATGCTATCTTTTGTCTGTGTGTGTGATTGTTCTTTCCTTGTATTACCTCTTAGTCTGGTGCTTATATTTTGTAGTAGAAAATGTTGGCTACATTTTCACCCACTTGTGAATTCTATATTTGGCTCTGTTTGGGTTATTAGGCTCTGTTTGGGTTACATGATCTCTATTAGGTTATTGTCTGAACTGAACTACAATTTAGTTGTTATTTTGCTTGCCATGTGAACCTCATGTGCATTCTCTATGATGTGTATATTATTCAAAACCTGATGTGTGTATTGAAAACTTTATATTTAATTTTTGGATCGTTAATCCTCTAATCATATTGCTTTAGGGAAATGACGCCACCACCACCACCACCATGCCGACGGTGCAAGTCAAGGTGCACCAGCAGCCTTGCAACTAGCACGCTGTTCGACATCTACTACCAGTCGAGTTTTCTTCATGCGGCGGTAATAAATTATATGAAACTAGTAACCACTATTTTGTTTTTAGTGTTATTGGCATTAATGCATCGTGTATATATCATTTTGCTTTTTGCACATAGATCGTCCCATGCAATGTGAGGTCAGAATTCAACAAGCTGACCGGAGACTCTGTGACCTTTGAGGCTCCTGGGGGCCTTACACTATGGAGGTCGAGAAAGGACAAAATATGACGCAGGTGGGAGGAGATGGATGGGTCCGTTTCATCGCCCACATGCGTATCACCGGTGGTGAGTTGATCAGCTTCTCCTACAGAGCAGAAAGACCCAAGTTGGTCGTGATTTATGTCAACAAAGCAGAAGATTATGAAGATGATGAGGATGACGAGGATGATGATGACCCACTTGGTGAAGCCATCGTTGCTCAAAGAATGAGGTTGAGCGAGGAGGAGGTGTGCAACCTATGGAACATCATTCCGCCACGTGCTGACTTCGTCGGGGTGCCATTCGTGACCTGCCTGACAAGTACCATGGCTGATCGGCATATCATGGTATGTTGCTTTACTGTAGTAATTTGATGATATGCTTTATTGTTATACTTAGTGTAGAGTCCGATGATATATATGGTTAGTGAATCTTATATGCTTAGTGAATCTTATATGCTCAGTAAATCCGATGATCTATATGCTTAGTGAATCCGATGATATATATGCTTAGTGAATCTTATATGCTTAGTGAATTCAATGATATATATGCTTTATTGTTATACTTAGTATAGAAATGTAGTACTGTCTTTTGATAGTGTAGAATGTGTGAGGCTACTTATTAATTGATATGTTTTTCTTATTCAGAAATTGCCAAAGAGCCTATCTGTGAGTTTCGGTATCAAGCCTGATGAAGAAGGCTCTGCTGGAATACGCCTTACCGCGAGGGGCTCCATCACCACTTGTGCGTACGGTGTGGACATGGACGGTCGCACACACTTCAACTCGGTTGGGTGGAAGAGCTTCCTCGTCGGCAAGAATCTTCATGTTGGACAGGCAATCCTAATTACTATCAGGAACACCCACCACCCAGGCTTGAGGATGAAGGTCGTCATCGATATCATCTAGAGCTACATATGCTTGTGAGATCTATCCATGCATGCGTGTGGATGCTGAACCATATATATGCTAGTATGACTACCTAGTAGACTTATCAACTATGATCTATCCATGCATTGTTGACTACTATATATGAGTTTGTGAGATTGTGTGGTTATATTAAATGTGGTATTTGTCGTTAATGCTTAGTTTATTTGCACTGGACTTGTCTTGATTTCCATGAATATTGCCTCTGACTCTTTTTTATTTTTAATTTCTATTTACCTAGTTGTAGCGCGGGGAGAAAATAGGGCGCTACTACTATGTGATCATAGTAGTAGCGTTGGTAGAGAAAGAGGCGCTACTACTAAGTATTTTAGCTACATCGCTTGATTAGAAACACGCTACTGCTAAATAATAGCTATAGCGCCCTAGCAGTAGCTCGGGTCCCCGCGCTATTGCTATGTAAAAAACCAGTGCCACTTGTAAGGTTTTCTCTAGTAGCGGATCTTAAGAAATTTTAGATAAGCTGAAAGAAAAATCCTTGAATGCTAGAATGAAATATGATCCCTCTTTTTCTACTTCACCTATCTTTGTTACTGATAAGGATTATGAATCTCTGTCGATACTGAGTTAATTACTCTGGTTGAATCTGATCCTTTTCATGGTTATGAATCAGAAACTGTTGTGGCACATCTTACTAAATTAAATGATATAGCGACCTGTCGGTGTACAAAAGTAGGTGCCCTTCTGTACCCCTTTACATGTGCACGGGCAGTTGTAGACGCATCTGCAGGCATGCTCGGTGGAGCAGAGGAAGCAAAGGTACAAGGCTGCCAAGGCAGCGCTCGAACCAGAAGCATGAAGAGCAAAGGGTCAAGATGGACTTCCCCCGGCAAGACCCTTGCAGAGACGACCTACGTGGCCCCGGCAAGAGCCTTGCCGGTGAAAATTGCCCAACAGAAGCAAGACCGCCACCCTTGAGCCCGAGAGTTATGACGCCCATCGACAACGTCAAGACCAAGGCTCGGCAGCGCCTGCGTTGTGGCATGTAGATCTTTGTGAAGCCCAAAGGCCTGTGAATCTAGATAGAAACCAGAAGACGAAGGACCCCAGCAAGATTCTTGTTGGGAGCAGACGAAGACCCCCTCGGCAAGGCCCTTACCGGGGGGCATCTATGGAGCCAAGGCCAGGCCCACACTTGCCAGAGCTTCACTGCCTCGCGGCCGTTCCAACATGGCCACCAGCCTACCAACTAGGCACACACCTGCATGGCAGCATGCAGCTTCTAGGCCAGCTAGCTACGCACCTGCGTGGTGGCATGCAGATCTTCGTGAAGCCCCTGCCACCGCACCAGCTCAGCAGCCAGCCAACCAGCGTGGCGCTGCATGCCTCGCCAGCTTGGACGCGTGTCAGAGCGAGGCGTGGCGGCGACAGACAGGACGAGCTTCTTTGCCGTCCCCGATAAAGCAAGAAGGCACGTCAACAGCGCATTAAATCTGTTTGTCCTACGGTGCCAGGCGATAGACTTGTACACTGTACATACTTTCCACCTCCTGTGTGCCACTGTGACAACCCGTTTGACATATAAAAGGAGGCCCGAGGCATACCGAGGAAGGATTCGGACTTTTTGGACTGGGCATGCACCACAGCTAGTTCAAGAGCTCAAGAACACTAAGTACACACAAAGCAGAACTAGGGTTTTACGCATCGTTTGCGGCCCGAACCTGGATAAAAATCCCCCCGCGTTGATCTTCTAGACCCGCTCTTTGCGCAGCCCCACGCCCGCCAACCGTAGAAGGGACTCCCCAAGGGATACCATAGGTGTCGTTCCCGAGCCCCGACATCTTTGGCACGCCAGGTAGGGGCGCTGAGGCTGTGAAAATCCGGTTTTGAAGTCAACTCATCGACCGGTTTTGAAGTCAACTCATCGACTCCTTCGCGATGGCTCCCAAGAAGAAGGCGATCACGGCGATCAGCTCGTCTTGGACCGAACCACCCGATCCAGCGCGGGCGGGTGACAGAGCGGTCGCCGATGTTGGCGGAGGTGTGCCCCGCAAGCATCCACGACACTCTGGCAATCGGAGCCAGGCGAGCGGCGTCGTGCATGCCCAAGATGATGAGCCGCGTGCCGCTCGGCCCAGGGCGGGGCCGTGCTGCCCACAGGCGGCGCGAGGACCTCCTGGACGCCCCAGCCGGCGCCCGCGCCTCGACCTTCCCAGGTCATGCGTGACAAGCAACGCTGCAACGTCGGTGCCTCCGGACACCGCCACGGGAAGAGCCCTTTGCGTCACTCTCAAGACGCACCGGGCCGGCATGTGCGTCCAGACACTGGCGGAAACGGCGCGC
Organism: Triticum dicoccoides; assembly: GCF_002162155.2. Lineage (NCBI taxonomy): Eukaryota > Viridiplantae > Streptophyta > Magnoliopsida > Poales > Poaceae > Triticum > Triticum dicoccoides. The sequence goes on along the minus strand of NC_041390.1, from coordinate 2,889,179 downwards.
GACAGCGAGACCGTGATAGAGCTCCTTATAACGTGGTTACAAGTAGGATCACGTCACGGTCCATGCAGCTTTCGCCGCCACCCACGCGTGCAACTACTCCTCGACTTCCCTCCAGCAGTGGAGAAGCTCGACGAGTGGAGGGCCACCATTCGAAGCCTCATCAGTTTCGCCAACAAAGATGAGCCGCGCCCAGCGGGACCCTCGTGTCGGTGTTCTGTCGAGCCGATGCATGCCGGGGGTGGGAGGACATGGGACGCTGTGACCACGGTGCACTCTCCTCCCCCATAGCCGCAACATCAGCCGCCGGCTCACCGGGCCGACGCCTGCGACAATGTTTCTACAGCGTCCTCCAACCCAGGAGCCCGCTACGACCAACGTCAAGTCCTTTGGGAGCGATCTCAGAAACACGCTCGAACCACTATCAAGCGGCGGCGGGGCGCACGCCATCAGTAAGATAGGCGCAGGACCCACTATGGACCGTCCAGCGCGGGAGGGGGGGTGCCGGTGACCAACATTACGAGGTGGGTTGTCCAGCCTTTACCCGTGAGTTGCGGCAGTTCCAGTGGCCCACCCACCGCACGTTCAAGCCTGAGGTCGGAGAAACATACAACGGCAAGACTCACCCGTCGGAGTTCCTCAGCATCTACACCATCGCGATGCAAGCTGGTGGGGCTCGCGATGATAAGGTGCTTGCCAATTATTTCCCGTTGGCACTTAAGCCCAACGTCATGTCATGGTCGATGCACCTGCCAGTGGATTCCATATCTTCTTGGTCGGATATGTGCCACGCTTTTGTTGGCGCCTTTCCCGGAGGCCACCAAGCTCCTGGCTAGGCGAGTGATTTGCATGTCATCCCCTAGAAGGACGGCGAGCCCCTGCGCAAGTACATACAAAGGTTCACCCGCTTGCAGTACAACATCCCAAATGTTCATCCCGCCGCTGTCATCAGTGCATTCCATCAGAATGTGCGCAACCGCAAGATGCATGAGGAGCTGGTGATGAACAAGGTTAAGGATGTAGCCGAGATGTATGTTCTGGCCGATAGGTGTGCTCAGGCTGAAGAAGGAAGGAAGTACCCCAGTGAAGATGCCGACGTTGGAAACCGACTCCATATACGAAGATGTCGTCGCCCTGGCAAAGAAGGGCCGACGCCGCAACAGGAACCATAAGGGCAAGACCGTGCTTGCCGTCGAGGAATCCGGCGACCCCGGCGCCGCCAAGAAGTCCAAGGTTGACGACCCCGGCAAGGAATTTGCCGGGTGCGCCGCCTGCCGGGCCATGGCAGCTGCTGACAAGCCAGGAAGCTCCGACAAGCAGTACTGCAAGATCCACCGCACCAAAGGCCATGACCTCCAGAATTGCCGGCGGGTTGAGCTGCTTGTAGAGAAGCAGAAAGCTGAATATGAGAGGCAGGACAAGGAGAAGGGCCAGGATGGTCCTGAGGGGTCCGGCAAGAAGTGTGGCAGTCGAGGAGGCCGCCGCGACAAGGATAATCAACAAGAGAGGCCCGCTCGGGGCCGCGACAAGAAGGAGGAAGATGATGGTCATGATGAGGACGACGAGTCCAGCGAACACGGGTTCCAGAAAGCTACGGAGGCCATGTGCGTCGACGGTGGCACCTTGCTGCACACCTCTCACCGCCAACTGAAGCAGTGTGCGCGTGAAGTCACTGCGGCGGAGCCATCGTTCGACGCCCAGAGGCCACTGAAGTGGTCCAGCACGCCTATTATTTTTGACACCGAGGATCACCCTGACCGCACAACTGCGGTAGGGTGTTTGCGTTGTTGGTTTCCCCAACAACACACAACCTCAAGGTGATGAAGATATTAGTTGACGGTGGGGCCGGTCTGAAGTTGATCTCGCCTGCTGTGATCGAAAGGCTGCATATCCCCGATGAAGATCTCGAGGAGACGAGCACGTTTCAAGGGGTTAACCCGGGGAGGAGTTAGCCGAAGGGCAAAGTCACGTTGCCCGTCACATTTGGGGGCGAGAGAAGATCGTTTTTGATGTTGCTAAGATCCCCTTGCCCTATAATGGGATCCTCGGCCGCCCAGCGCTGGCCAAGTTTATGGCGGCATCACATTACGCTTACAACAGGTTGAAGATGCCCGGGCCGATGAGCATCATCATCGTCCCGTCCGACAAGAAGGACACGCTCATCTGCGCCAACCAACTCTACCGGGAGGCAGTTGTAGTGGCTGTCGCCAAGGAACTTGTTCCTTCCGCTGAGGCCCAGGGAGGGAAGAAAACCGGTAAGGCCTCTGCCTCTGCCGGAAAGGCCCCTTCCGGCAAGACTTCCGACTCCGGCAAGGACTCCTGCACCTCCTCCGGCAAACGCGCCTCTTTGGAGCGCCGCGTTACCATTGAGGACGTGCCAGAGAGCTCCGCCAGCAGGAGCAAGAGGTCCAAGGCGGCCCTGCCAGAAGCTAAGAAGGTGCCCGTCAAGGAGGATGGCACGGGTGGAGCTTTTACCGTAAGCTCCACCCTCGACAGCAAATAGGAAAGTGCGCTCGTCGCCTTCCTGCGGGCGAATGTCGATGTGTTTGCATGGCAAGCATCCGACATCCCCGGCGTTCCCAGGGAGGTGATTGAGCACCACCTTGCTGTCTGTCCCCTTGCACGGCCCGTCAAGCAGAAGGTCAGAAAGCAAGCTTTGGAGCGACAAGAGTTCATCATCGAAGAAATCAGGAGTGCTCCACCCCACGCGGTTGGCCAATCCAGTGGTAGTGCATAAGGCAAATGGGAAGTGGAGGCAGTGTATTGACTACACAGATATCAATAAGGCCTGTCCAAAGGATCCTTTCCCTTTGGCACGCATTGACCAAATAGTGGACTCCACTGCCGGGTGTGACCTGCTGTCATTCCTCGACGCCTACTCAGGATACCACCAGATCTTCATGATGAAGGAAGACGAAGAGAAAACTGCGTTCATCACCCCATGTGGTACGTACTGTTTCGTACGGATGCCTTTCGGGTTGAAAAGCGCGGGTCAACATTTGCCCAAGTGGTCCAAATTGGTTTTGAGCCCTAGTTGCATAGAAATATGGAAGCCTATATGGATTATATAGTAGTCAAAACCAAGGACAAGGCCACGCTCGTGCAGGATCTGGAGGAAACATTTTCCAACCTACGCAAGATCAACCTCAAGCTCAACCCAGAGAAGTGCGTGTCCGGCATCCCATCCGGCAAACTTCTTGGGTTCTCTGTGTCTCAACGTGGAATCGAAGCAAATCCCGACAAGATCAAAGCAATTGAGCAGATTGAGGTGCCAAGATGAGTAAAAGACGTGCGTAGGCTTGCTGGCTGTGTTGCTGCTCTAAGTAGGTTCATCTCCAAATCTGCTGAGCGCGCCTCCCCCTTCTTCAAAGTTTTGAAGAAGGCGGGTCCAATGAAATGGACTCCGGAGGCAGAGGCAGCGCTGCAAGATTTGAAGAAGTACCTCTCCTCCACGCCAACACTAGTCGCACCTAAACCGCAAGAGTCGTTGCTGCTATACCTAGCGGCAACGAATCAAGTGGTTAGTGTTGCGCTAGTGGAACAAAGAGAATTTGAGGAAGAAGCAGCGGTAGCAGTAGAGCTGTCGGGTGATGAGCCGGAGCTCTCCCCGGCAGGGCCTGATGCCGGCAAGGCAGAACCCCCGGCGGAGCCTGGTCCCGGCAAGACGGAGTCCAAGCAAGCGGGCAAAGTCGAACATAATAAGAAGGTGGTACAGCACCCGGTTTATTTTGTCAATTCCCTCTTGCAGGGTCCTAGATCAAGATATTTTGGCATACAGAAGCTACTTTTCGGCCTTCTTATGGCCTCGAGAAAGCTGCGTCACTATTTCCAAGCGCATTATATCACTGTCTTCACCCGCCTCCCTTTGCAACGAATCGCAATCCGGATGCCACTAGGAGGATTGTGGAGTGGGCGTTGGAACTGTCAAGCTTCGGCCTCAAATTTGATAGCACTTCAACGATCAACAGTCGAGCCCTGGCATAGTTCATAGTGGAATGGACCTTAACGCCGTACAAAGAAGTTCGAGAGACTGACCTTCCCGGCAAGGAGACGAGCCATGATTGGATCATGTACTTTGACGGAGCTTTCTCGCTGCAAGGTGCTGGTGCCGGCGTGCTAGTCATCGCACCCACCGGAGAGCGCCTCAAGTATGTAGTCCAGATGCACTTTCCCCGGGAAAAGTCAACAAACAACACGATGGAGTAAGAGGGATTGCTTGCCGGTCTCAGGATTATGGCAGACCTCGGAATCAGGAAGCTCATCATTAGAGGTGATTCATAGCTCATCGTCAAGCAAGTCAACAAGGATTACCAGAGCCCATTGATGGAGGCTTATGTGGATGAGGTGTGGAAGCTGGAAGAGCGTTTTGACAGTCTACAAGCAGAGCATGTTCCCCGAGCAGAGAACAACATTACCGACGAACTGTCGAAACACACTGCCCTCAAGTTACATGTAGAACCAGGTACCTTTGTGCTTCAATTAACCCAACCATCTGTTGAGTCATCAGCAGGACAGAACAAACGAAGGAAGGCAGGCCCCAGCAAGTACTTTCCCGCTGAGCTCCCAGGGGCCGCCGGCAAGGGCGTTGCCGGGTGCCCCAAGCTTGATGGGGAACAGCAACCTCCAGCGGGGCCCCAAGCCCCGACCGTGGAGGCAGCTGCCCCTACGGCCGAAGATGAGCCTTTAGTCCTTGCCGTCGAGCCCCAGGCTCCGGCATGGTCGCAGCGCACTGTCCGTTTCCTCCAAACAGGGGAACTCCCTGAGGAACAGGAAATGCAAAGAAATAAGCCCGTCGGTCCAGCATGTACCAGTTTGTGGATGATGCCCAATACATAAGGAGATCGAACAATATGAAACTGAAGTGCATTCCTCAGGAGGAGGGACTCAAGCTGTTGGCAGAGATACATGAAGGCATGTGTGGCTCTCACATAGGGTCAAGAGACCTTGCCGGCAAAGCATTCCGGCAAGGTTTTTTCTGGCCCACCGCTCTCCAGGATGCGACTGCCCTAGTAACCAAGTGTGAAGCGTGCCAGTTTCATTCAAAGAAGCTTCATCAGCCAGCCCAAGCCCTTCAAACAATCCCTCTTTCCTGGCCCTTTTTGGTCTGGGGGCTCGACGTACTGGCCCCTTTCCCCGTGCTGTCGGGGGCTTTCAGTACTTGTATGTCGCAATCAACAAGTTCACAAAGTGGCTGGAAGTGGAATCGGTGAGAAAGGTGACATCACAATGAGCCGTCAAGTTCTTCAAGGGACAAGTTTGCCGTTTCGGTGTGCCAAATAAAGTCATCACCGACAATGGCACGCAGTTCACGAGCCACACCTTCATGCAGTACATTCAAGACCTCAGGAGCAAGGTTTGTTTTGCTTCTATTGCTCATCCCAGAAGCAACGGCCAGACTGAGAGGGCGAATGCGGAAGTGCTGCGAGGCCTTAAGACCAGAACTTTTGACAGGCTGCACAAGTGCGGAAGGCGCTGGATTGATGAGTTGCCAATGGTTCTTTGGTGGATCAGAACGACACCAAATTGAGCCACTGGCCAGACACCCTTTGCCCTGCTGTACGGGGCAGAAACAGTTCTCCCCATGGAACTCATATACGGGTCACCTCGAGTGCTCGCTTACGATGAGCTTGAGCAAGAGCAGTTGCGCCAAGATCATGCGACGCTCCTTGAGAAAGATCGTCTTCAGGCTGCTGTGCGAGCTGCTCGTTATCAGCTAGCCTTTCGCTGCTACCATAGCCGCAAGGTACACGCCCGAAGCCTTGAGGAAGGCGACCAAAGTGGGAAGGCCCTTATCGGGTAATACGAGTCACCAGGCCCGGCGTAGTCCGCCTGGGGACCGAGGATGGCATTCTGGTGAGCAATTCCTGGAACATCGAACATCTTCGCAAGTTTTACCCCTAAGGCGTGGTTGCTGGGAGCCCCGGCAACCCCCTTTTTTGTACTAGCCTTGCCGGCAAGGCATGTAACCCTATGTACAAAGCCAGGCGCAAACCCTGCGCAGTAAGGGATAGAAACTCTTAGTATGTACAGTTTCCTGTTGATTTCCATGATTATGTGTGTACGTATATGCATGCTTATCTAGGGTATTATACTACTTTTTGGTTCCAACAAATATTAACGGACCGCCAAGGGTACATGCTCTTGCCCTCTTTTCCTTCTAGCCACGGCAAGGACGCTTGATCCGCCAAGGACCCGGCTCCGGCAAGAAGTTGAGAAGACCGCCCGACACAACAATCCCCGGCAAACCAAACAGATAAAGTTTACCTCTTGCCCATCCATGTTCGTAACCTGTAACTTGTGCATTAGAAAATCTCGCCACTTTCTTTTGAAAAACTCGGGTGCTCCTATTCCCGACCCGAATGCTGCTTCGGTCGGAGTGGTCATAGTAGCCCTTGCTAATAGGAGATGGACGGGGGGCTGGACCCTTTGTCTGTAACCCGACAGATGTGATTCTCCGGCAGGCGTAGAGGGCGCCGACAGGACGACTTGCCGGGAGGACTCGTTTATTTGCGTTAAGGAGGCATTTTGCCTTTGCACGAGCATATCCATGCACAGGTTCCCAAAAAGGCTAGTATTTTTCGTTAACATGTTGGTACAAGTACGGATGTTGCAGAACATTAGCATGGGCTCGAGAGATTACATTACTTAGAAATTAAAATTCAGCAAATGCCTAAAAGTTTAAAAGAAAGATAAGTGCCCCGTGATCTCCGTTCTTGTCCCTTTCCTCCCAGGTGCGGCAGGTGAAGGCAAAGAAGAGGCGACGGGGAACGCGCTGATGGAGAGCATGGCGGGGATGACTCTCAGCAAGGCGCGCGGCCGAGGGAGGAGGGAGATGCAGATAACGACGCTACCGTCGATGATCATCCGGAGTCGGAATCGGCGTCCTCCCGCCCGCTACCCTCATCGTCGCTGTCGCTGTCCTCCTCGTCGCTATCGCCCGAGGAGGACGTTTCATTGTCTATGGAGCTCTCCGCGCAGCACCTTAAGCGGGTTCCCAAGTGACCGAAGACCTTGACGGAGAGCAAGCCATCTCCATTAATTTGAAATGGAGAACGAGCCCCTCCGACAGGCTATGTGCCTGGGCAAAAGTCTTCCACCCACGGCGGAGATACATGATGTGAGGGGCAGGGAAGTCGGCGTCGACACACATGCCTCCATTCCCACAGCCCCTCATGTGTAGCCTCAAGGCCTGTGGCGGGTCGAGCTCCATTTCCCGAGCGAATGGAGTGGGGAGGTGGAGGTGACCGCACACTGGCTTGTACAGCCTGATAAAGAACTCGCGGGGGCTGGTCGCTGACGTGGCCCTCCATTGGGGGGAGCCGCTGGCGGAAGCGCGGCCGGCGCGCCGCCCCGTCGTCCTCTCCCCCGAGTGCCGTGGCGGCCTCGGCCTCGCCCCCTCCCTCTTCCTCTCATAGAAGGCTCTGCTGCCATGGGCTCCGGAGGAGGGGGGACACGCTGTCGAGTAGAAGCCCTCATTGTCGCCACTGGAGCACCGGCGCACCCTCTCGCCATGGCGAAGGGAAGAAAGAGACCAGGCGAGGAGGAGACGAATGCAGAAGGACGCCGTCCCTCTCCCCTCTTTATATAGGGGCGGGGCCCGGGCTCAGACCCCCAACCTAAGGGTGGCCGCCCCAATTAACCAATCCAGTCGCTAGGGGCGCGAGGAATCAGGACCGACCCGCTGCTCCAATCAGCGACGCCCAGCCTCCCGCCTCGGCATTAAAGCCAGTGCCCTCCGTGTCCACAACCTACCCTCTCTGAGGCTTGGGGGACACGTGGCGGGCGAGCCAGGATTCAGGAAGCAAGTGAATCAGCTGTTTCCTGCCCTATGATTGTGGGGCGCAGGCACCATGATGGCCACGACCCGAGTCCACTTAGTAAATGAGCCGCGCCCCTACGGCTTCCTCTTTTTTACAGGGAAGACATGGGCCGTCTCTTTGTTGTTCACCGCGAGGTGACGCAAGCGCGCTGCGACTGTCCCACGCATGACCCCCACTTCACGCACTCAATGCGGGGCGTGGGGAAGCGCAACTGGCGAGGGAGTTACCACAGGTAAAACTCTGCCACGCGTGCCCGCGCACTTTTCTGGCCCTGGCCCAACAATGCCTTGTGCTTATGTGTGGCCCGGGGGCTACTGTCGGTGTACAAAAGTAGGGGCCTTTCTATACCCCTTTACTTGTGGAAGGGCAATCATGGCGCAACATGTAGCCATGCTCGGCGGAGCAGAGGAAGCAAAGGTACAAGGCTGCCAAGGCAGCACTTGAACCAGAAGCATGAAGAGCGAAGGGGCAAGATGGACTTCCCCCAACAAGACCCTTGTGGAGATGTGCTATGTGGCCCCGGCAAGAGCCTTGCTGGGGCAACGTGCCCAACACCAGCAAGACTGCCACCCTTGAGCCTGAGAGTTATGACGCCATCGACAACGTCAAGTCCAAGGCTCGGGAGCGCCTGCGTGGTGGCATGCAGATCTTTGTAAAGCCCAAAGGCCTGAGAATCTAGATAGAAACTAGAAGACGAAGGCCCCCGGCAAGATCCTTGCCGGGGGCAGATGAAGACCCAGGGACGGCCACGAGGCCCCGGCAAGACCCTTGTCGGGGGAATCTATGGAGCCAAGGCCAGGCCTGCACTTGCCAGAGCTTCACTACCCCGTGCCCATTCCGACGTGGCAACCAGCCTGCCAACTAGGCACACACCTGTGTGGCAGCATGCAGCTTCTAGGACAACTAGCTAAGTACCTGCGTGGTGGCATGCAGATCTTCGTGAAGCCCGGCCACCGCACCAGCTCAGCAGCCAGCCTGCTAGCGTGGCGCTGCATGCCTCGTCAGTTTGGACGCGCGTTAGAGCGAGGCGAGGCAGCGACAGACGAGACGAGCTTCTTTGCCGTCCCCGATAAAGCAAGAGGGCACGTCGACGGAGCATTAAATGCGTTTGTCCTACTATGCCAGGCAATAGACTTGTACACTGTACATACTTTCCACCTCCTGTGTGCCACTGTGGCAACCCCTTTGACATATAAAAGGATGCCCGAGGCGTACCGAGGAAGGATTTAGACTTTTTGGACTGGCATGCACCGCAGCTAGTTCAAGAGCTCAAGAACACTAAATACGCACAAAGCAGGACTAGGGTTTTACGCATCGTTTGCAGCCCGAAGTTGGGTAAAAATCCCCCCATGTTGATCTTCTAGACCCGCTCTTTGCGCAGCCCCACGCCCCGCCAACCATAGAAGGGACTCCCCGAGCGATCCCATAGGTGTCGCTCCTGAGCCCCGACACCATCCTATTTACTCATGAGGAAAAAAATCACTATTACTATATCCTTAAATTGTTTCCTTTCTCATCAAAGAGTGATGCTAAGTTATGGTTTAATTCTCTTGCTCCTGGTTGTGTGTGTAGTCTTTAGGATATGATATATTACTTCTCTGCAAAATATTTCCACGCTCATAAGAAACAAGCTGCTTTAAGGGAAATATATAATTTGTCCAAATTGAAGAAGAGAGTCTCCCACAAGCTTGGGGGAGGCTTCTCCAATTAATTAATGCTTTTCCTGATCATCCTCTCAAGAAAAATGAAATACTTGATATCTTTTATAATGGACTAACCGATGCTTCCAGAGACCACCTGGATAGTTGTGCTGGTTATGTTTTCAGGGAAAAACTGTTGAGCAAGCTGAATTGCTATTGAATGATATATTGAGTAATGAAAATGGTTGGACACTTCCTGAACCAACTCCAAAGCCAACTCCGAAGAAGAGGGGTATTCTACTTCTCAGTCCTGAAGATATGCAAGAGGCAAAGAAATCTATGAAAGAAAAAGGGATTAAAGTCGAAGATGTTAAGAATCTACCACCTATTGAAGAAATACATGGTCTTGATAACCCGACACAGGTAGTAGAGGTAAACACTCTCCATAGATTTGATGAAGGTGATATTCCTCATAATAAGTCTGCTAGTCAATGCTTTGATGAGTTTGATAATTTTATTGTTAAGCAAGAAAATTCCAATGCTTATGGTAGTAGACAATCGAAACGTAATGCTTACATGCTTGACCACTTGAGTAATTATATGAATAGTAATGTTAATGATCGTAAGCTTATTAGTAAACATGCTTCCATGATTACAACTCAAGTAGAACAAGTACTTAAAGCTCAAGATGATTTGCTTAATGAGTTGAATAGTAAGAATAATGGTAATGCTGTTAGGGTTATGACTAGAGGTGGTAAAATGACCCAGGAACCTTTGTATCCTGAGGGCCATCCTAGGAGAGTAGAGCAGGACTCTCAAAGAATTAATATTGATGCACCTAGTTCTAGTAATAGAAAGAAAAGGAAAAATGCTAGGACTTTGCATGCTTCTAGTGAACCTACTATAGACACACATGAGAATCCCAATGATATTTCTATTTCTGATGCTGAGACACAATCTGGTGATGAACATGAACCTAGTGATAATGTTGACAATGATGTTCATGTGGATGCTCAACCTAGTAATGATAATGATGTAGAGATTGAAACTGCTGTTGATTTTAATAACCCACAATCAAAGAATCAGCGTTATGATAAAAGATACTTCGTTGCTAGGAAACATGGTAAAGAAAGAGAACCATGGGTTCAGAAACCCATGCCCTTTCCTCCTAAGCCATACAAGAAAAAGGATAATGAGGATTTTGAGTGCTTTGCTGAAATGATTAGACCTATGTTTTTGCGTATGGGTTTGAATGATATGCTTAAAATGCCTCCTTATGCTAAGTATATGAAAAATATTGTTACTAATAAAAGAAACATACTGGAAGCTGAAATTTCCACCATGCTTGCTAATTAAAATTTTAAGGGTGAAATACCAAAAAAAACTTGGAGATCCAGGAGTACCAACTATACCATGCTCCATTAAAAGAAAGTATGTTAAAACTACTTTATGTGATCTTGGAGCCGGTGTTAGTGTTATGCCTTTCTCTGTGTATCGTAGACTTGAATTGAATAAGTTGACACCTACTGAAATTTCTTTGTAAATGGCTGATAAATCAACTGCTATACCCATCGGTATTTGTGAGGATGTGCCTGTTGTGGTTGCAAATGTTACTATCTTAACGGACTTTGTTATTCTTGATATTCCCAAGGACGATAGTATGTCGATTATCCTTGGTAGACCATTTTTAATACTGCAGGGGCTGTTATTGGTTGCAACAAAGTCAATGTAACTTTTCATGTTAATGCTAATGATCATACCGTACACTTTCCGAAGAAACAACCTCAATCTCATATTATTAATTCTATTGGAAAAATTTCAACTATTACTATTGAAAGTTTTGAATTCCCTCTTCCTACTGTCAAAAAGAAATATGATATTCTTATTGTTGGGGACATGCATATCCCCGTTGAGGTAACCTAGTGTTATTCGAAAATTCTCCTGTTTCATGTCACTCGGAAGAAGTTTATTAATAAGACTTGATCAACTTTGTTAATGGATTCCTTCTGATGATCATGAGATGGATGAATTTAGAAGGCACAACTTTCTGTACCTATGTTTTACTTTCTGTTCTTTAGTTTAAATAAAGCAAAAATAGTATTTTCTGTCTGTTTTCAAAATTATTCTTGCAATAAAAAATGTCCCAAAAATAAAAGTTCTCCAAATGCCCTGAAAATTGGATATGACTTTTTTAGAATATTTTAGAATTTCTAGTGCAAAGAACACACCAGGGGGCCTCACCAGTTGGCCACAAGGGTGGAGGGTGCGCCTACCCCCTGGGGCGCGCCCCTCGACCTTGTAGGCCCCACGTGCCCCCTCCACTTATTCCAGCACCCATCTTCTCCTTTTTCCTCCAGAAAAAATCACTCCATAGCTCAAACTCGTGTTCTTGCTCATCTTGCTGTCATTTTCGATCTCCTTGCTCAAAGCTCCATTCACAAAACTGCTTTAGGGGATTGTTTTTTGGTATGTGACTCCTACAATGGTCCAATTAGTTTTTGTTCTAGCGCTGCAAATTTTTGCTTCTGTTGTGACCTTGTTCTTGAGCTTGCATGTCATATTTGTACGGTCCAAAGTTGTTTTGATGCATGATATAGCTTCTAGACACTTGTAGGAGTGGTTGCTATCAATTTTGTTGAGTATGATTGACTTTTATTTTGAGTTACTAAAAATTTCAAAAAATTTCAGAAAATGTCGAGGAGAATGTACCAAGGTGGTTCTTCAAGAAAGCAAGCACCGAGGCATGCGATACGAGAACCAGACCCGGAACTACCAAGGGAAGCTCAAGTGATGCCATGTGAATGGCCCTCAGATGAATTTATGGATCGTGCAGGTTTCAAGGATGAATTCTATGCATACATACAAAATGCCGACCTCGAGGATTTTCTATCGGACAAGTGCCTACAATATTATTATCTCACCAATTCCTTCGTACGGAGGTTTGAGTTTTCATCGAAGCGTAATACTTATACTGTCCTGTTTGATCTTTATGATGAATCTTATACCATGGACCTAGAAGATTTTTGTGATGCATGCAAATCTCATATTATTGGTTCGCTTATTTATTTAGCTAGCACTTTGAGACCTGACATTTTGTTTCCTATTAGAAAACTGAGCAGATTTGTTTGAAAACCGGGAGATGATCATTGTAAAGCTCTAGGGAGAGTTATGAGTTATTTGAAAGGCACTCCAAGTTATGGAATTAACTACATTGTGTTATTTGACACGCACTCCGAGTTATTTGTTTCAAAACCGAGGGATGATCATTGTAAAGCTCTAGGGAGAGTTATGCATTATTTGAAAGGCAGTCCGAGTTATGGAATTCACTACACTGGGTACCCAGTGGTACTCGAAGGGTATAGTGACTCAAACTGGATCTCTGATGCTAATGGCATAACGGCCACGAGCGGATATGTATTCACTCATGGAGGTGGCACTATTTCTTGGAAATCTTGCAAGCAGACCATCTTAATGAGGTCAACAATGGAAGCAGAACTCACAACACTAGATACAGCTATGGTCGAAGCATATTGGCTTCGTTGACTCTTGAATGACTCGCCGGTTGTTGAGAAACTTGTATTAGGTATCCTTATGAACTGCGACAACCAAACTGTGACTGCCAAAGTGAGTAGCTCAAAGGATAACATGAAGTCATCAAGACATGTATAGAGAAGATTCAAGTCTATTAGGAAAAGGAGAATCTCCGGAGTTATTGTGTTGGATTACATCCAAACATCTAAAAATCTGACAGGTCCTTTTACTAAGGGTCTATCATGTAATTTTATAGATAATCCATCGAAGGAGATAGGTATGAGACCCACAATATGAGTTGTTCACAGTGGTAACCTACTCTATGTGATTGAAGATCCTATGAATTAGAATTGGAAGACAAGCCGAGAGGAGAGTATCCTTACTATTAACTACTCTATGAAGATGTAATACTCTCCTAATCTACATGGCAGGTTGATGTTTATCTTAACGTCTTCTCACTATCCTATTTAAGAAAAGATGTTGTCCTGCAGAATATCTTTTAAAACACACACTTATATGAGTCTGATTGCTAAACGTTGCAATATATGAGATTGAGGTGTTCTCTAGTAAACTCATGGAAGGCCTCGGAGTATGACGCATAAGTTCCACCCACGGGGAAGTTCCATGGTAGCCTAGTATCGGTCAAGGCTTTGAGTTAAGCTAGATTCGTAGAAAACTTGCAGTTCAAGGCCCCGACCACTATTCAAGTTGCTTACTAGTGTAGCATAGAGTCCTAGGTGGAAGTTTAACTTAATAGTCTCCATTGTAGTATTAGTATATAAACAACGTTTTTGAACCAAAGGCAAATTTTGTCCGCCTTTGGGATCTGATGGGGAGTTACTGGAATTTGGTCTATTTTTGGCAAAGCACAATAACCATTTTCAGAATTCCTAATAAATGCTAGAGGCCCACTTATCACATTCATGCAAGGCAAGAGGTGGGTCTAAAGTGTAGTCCTACACTGCTAGTTTATAAGGAGTTGGGCCTATTTATTTGGGAGCGGTTGTTTCCCCACATGAATGAGCATGAGAAGAAGAGCGACATATCCGCGCGCTCCTCCTCCTTCTCTGCTGCCTGCCTCGTAATGACGCGCACGCCATGGGTTGCGGGAATGAGCCGAGCCATTGTCTAAATTTTTGACACGCATGACTGGTATATGAAAGGTCGCATGAAGGATGCATCCTTTGGCTGCTGCCTGTTTGTTTCTTCTGCCATCTTCTCGTTTCATCTCTGCTCGTTGCGAGTTCGCCTCCTCCTCATGTGCCTACAAAATAGAGGTCACTCATCTCTATAATGATACACCACACGTCACTTGCCTCACACCATGGATTCCAGATCATTGAGGTACTGCTAGGTTCTTCTCCATCCCAGTTTGCGGCGTGCACCACAGGTCGGGACAGTAGGCCTCCAAAACCCCACTACTTCTAGACCTGTATGGTAGATGGGTGATATGATTTTTGGGGAGTACTCTGCACGACTACTGGTTTCTTCGTCATGACGGCGAAGGATGTTGACGATCTCTTCCCCAACAATGACTTCTTCCTTGACGTCGCGAGTCTCTTCGACGATATGGGCGACAACACCAACGCCAACGCCAACGCCAATGCTTCCTTCGCTGCTCAGTATGTGTTGATGTCCTTTCTGTTCGAGATCCTGGTAGACTTTCTTGTTCAAACATTTGTCCTAGAAATGTTATGTTCAAATTCTCTTCTTCTGATGTTATTTGCCCACTATCTGTTAGTCTTAACTCTGTTATTATATTATGTTTTATCTATTGTTTCTTTCAATTAAATCATATGGAAAATTGCTCATATTTCCAACTGTCCTCATACCGATAGAAAATTTTTGATTTTAGTTTTTTCCCGATAAGGGCGGAAAATACGATTTCCGCAAATTCTCAGGAATTCCAGGAAAATTGGAGCCACTTGCGCTGGAAACATCCTCTTCATGTACAGGAATAATTCAGCAGGTGTAACTGTAAGGCTGTGTGCTATATAGCTTGCAAAGAACTCGAATTAACTCTTTGTTGTTTTCTATGTGATGGCTAGATATACCTGTGAGCTATATTATGTATTGTTAATGAACGCTTAATGTACTGTTCAGGGTTGCTTTTCTTGTATTCTGCTATCATTTTTCTATGCCTTCGGTCCTCCGCTGCTCTGTTACCATACCATGTCCCACTTTTTGTACGATTCCAATATATTCTGGCGTATTATGTATTCGTTTGCCAATCTGTACTGCATCCGTCCCAACTTTGAATTGAAATAAATTATGAAATAGGATAGGGTACAAGCATCATCCATCCGAGTCCCAGCTTACTTACCTGGTGTGGTACCCAACTATGACCTAATTAAGCTCCAAACTTCTTTCACGTAATTCGAGCCCATGAAAAGATTTGGGCTGTCCTGCTGCAGGGTACGGGACACTCACCAACTCATCAGTATGTTGTAGCTTATTTTGCTTAAGGATGTATGCAAAGATGTACACATGTTTTCTTCCTTACCTTTTGAGTGACGTTTATGTACAAGGAATAGTAACGCTGATACTGAATGACCGATTCTAACAATGTATTTACAACGTGTTTTTCATCTTCCATCCATCCAGCAGTGTTTTGTTGGATATAAATGTTTGTCTTTTTTATATCAGAAGATACTATATTTATGAAACAAAAGTATAATATGAGATATATGATCTGGGAAAACCTAATCCGAACATACACCAGCGCCCCAAGATTATCAACGTAAACAAACCCTACTTATCAACAACAACAATAATGCAAGAATAACTTTCCGGTGTGCCATATTTCTCCTTTACTTTTGGTGAAGACCAAGAAGAAAAACGAGGTGGTGGTTGGTGAAGCCAGGAAGCCCCATATAACCCCTTCCCATACTCCCTCCAAAGCATTACTCATCGCTCAGTCGCTCACAAAAGACATCCAGCAGCACCATCGTTAGCTCGGCTGCAGAGAAGCAGAGGAGATGGGCTCCACCGCCGACGAGGAAGCGTGCATGTTCGCTCTCCAGCTCGGCTCATCATCGATCCTGCCGATGACGCTCAAGAACGCCATCGAGCTGGGCCTCTTGGATACCCTGGTGGCTGCTGACGGCAAGCTGCTGAGCCCGGCCGAGGTGGCCGCTAAGCTCCCGTCCACAGCGAACCCGGCCGCGCCGGATATGGTGGACCGCATGCTGCGGCTGCTGGCCTCGTACAAGGTGGTGTCATGCACCGTGGAGGAGGACAAGGACGGCCGCCTCTCCCGGCGGTACGGCGCCGCGCCTGTGTGCAAGTTCCTTACCCCCAACGAGGAGGGCGTCTCCATGGCGCCTCTCGCGCTCATGAATCAGGACAAGGTCCTCATGGAGAGCTGGTATGTTAGATCGATCACAGCATCATCCCATCTCTCTTCCTGCTTTGCCCATTCACTATGGCTGTCATGCGGGGGCGCTCTGCATGATTCTTTTTCTTTCCCAAATTAAGTTCCGGCAGGAGGTAAATAGTAGTACTAAAATTAGAGAACCTTGAACAATTCATGTAGATATCTCTTTGGATAATTGGATGGTGTGTGGGGTTAGAGTACACCGTATCAAAAACGGGAAGCAGCTTCAGAAGCAGAACCGGACCGCGTGCTGACATTTCTTACACCCAAATGATAAGTGCTACTACCAAAAATGCTATATTCACATGCCCATTACAGGCAGATTACGGGGGTGTTTGGTTCCAGGGATTTTTTTGTATTGGGACTAGAAAAAATCCCTAGCAAACCAAACAGGATGGGACTTTTTTGGGACATTTTGCTAAAAGTTCTTAGAAGCACCTCCTTGAGAGTCTTTTTTAAAAAGTCCTAGGGACTAGAAAAAGTCCTAAGACTAGAGAACCAAACACCACCTACGGGCCATTCCTTTCTAATCCTCCCCCCCCCCCCCCGATTTCCAGGTGGGCGGGCCCAACCTCCCCCTTAGCCCAATCAGAAACTGCCAAGTTGGATTCACTCCGTAATCTCCCCGTAATGGGCCCATGAATCTAGCATTTTTTGTAGCACAAAGTAATACCATTCTGACATTTTTACAACTAAAATTGGCATAAAAAATCCAAAAAAACTGAAACTTGCCATCAAACAAAAAGTTGTCATGCTTCACAAATAAAATTGCCATCTTCGGGTAACTAAAGCTGCCATCAAAAAACGTCAGGGCAAAATTGCTTCATGCCACACATTGTAGAAGATGTGGCAAGCAGCCAAGTAGAGTATATGTTAAATTAACCCAAATGATAAGTGTCACAGGTGTGGCATGAAGGACTCCAGCCCTGACATTATTTAAAACTAAAGTTATCGTCCGAATTGAGAAAACAAACAAAAAACCTGAAACTTGCCCTCCGAAAAGAAGTTGCCATGATTGACAAGTAAAGTTGCCATCCTCACGGTACTAAATTTGGCATAAAAATGATCGGAGTTGCCCTGTGTTCGTGCCACACGTGTGGCACTTATCAGAGTGCATGTTTCTGCTGACGGGTTGTGGTTTCCGACATCAGTGCAGTATCCGGGACTTAACTTGAACCAGTGATATTTTTTCCCATTGATTCAGTTACTGGCATTTTTCATGTAAATTATTATACGATGGGTTCTTGGAGTAAATTGTGTTTGTAAATACAATCTGCAGGTACTATCTGAAGGACGCTGTACTTGACGGCGGCATCCCGTTCAACAAGGCGTACGGGATGTCGGCATTCAAGTATCATGGCACGGACCCGCGCTTCAACCGCGTCTTCAATGAAGGGATGAAGAACCATTCCATCATCATCACCAAGAAGCTCCTTGAATTGTATAAGGGCTTCAGTGGCCTCGGCACCCTCGTGGACGTGGGCGGTGGCATAGGCGCCACCGTCGGCGCCATCACCGCCCACTATCCCACCATAAAAGGCATCAACTTTGACCTTCATCACGTCATCTCCGAGGCTCCGCCGTTCCTGGGTGTCACCCACATTGGTGGAGACATGTTCCAAAAGATTCCCTCGGGGGACACCATCCTCATGAAGTGGATCCTCCATGACTGGAGCAACGAGCATTGTGCAACGCTGCTTAAGAACTGCTATGACGCGCTGCCGGCGCACGGCAAGGTGATGCTTGTGGAGTCCATCCTGCCGGTGAACCCGGAAGCCACGCCTGAGGCGCAAGGGGGGTTCCATCTGGACATGATCATGCTAGCGCACAACCCGGGTGGCAGGGAGAGGTACGAGAGGGAGTTCGAAGCCCTGGCCAAGGGTGCCGGGTTCGGAGCCATCAAGACC
Source organism: Triticum dicoccoides (assembly GCF_002162155.2). NCBI lineage: Eukaryota > Viridiplantae > Streptophyta > Magnoliopsida > Poales > Poaceae > Triticum > Triticum dicoccoides. Next base: position 2,870,908 of record NC_041390.1, on the reverse strand, counting down.
ACTTACATCTACGCCAACATATGGGTTATCGAGTTCACTAAGTAGACGCATGACAATGTCCACCGATATCTTGCTCATTGCCGCTCCTAAATATGCACTATCTTTCGTTTTTCCTTATATTATGTCTTCGTTAACATTTTTATGCTTTGAATCATTCCAAATACTATTGTTTGTGTCCTCTATTTGTTTGAAATGTACTATTATAAAGCTTATTAATGGTTGCATATATGATAGATGCTGCAATGACATGTTTTCTCTCATTCGATGAGTATAATAATGAAGTGAAGTGTTATTGATCTTCCTCTAGAAAAAATGTCAGCGCAACGACTCATGAATTTTTTTATTCCTCGATATAGCACTTGATGTTATACTAATAGGGCAATGGAAGTGGAGGCAACTTCTAGATGCAATCATAGCAAGGAAGCGTACCAAAGAATTTGGACATTCAATATGAACAGACTCACCATGCGTTATTCTTCATTCTGTTATCAGAAACACTGGACCTCGAACCAAGCAATACACTTCCCCTGACCCACGTGTCGCTCCCGCTGGGAGACTCCAGATTACCTAGACCGCCGCCACTAGCAACCCTCTCTCGGTGCCCCTTCTCTGCCGTTGCCGGCTGCTTTGCAACGGTAGTGGCGGCCCACACTTACGAAGGTGGTGTGGGAGACCTGGTGGATGCTTTGGATCTTTTACGGGCGTGGGAATGTGGTGGTGACTTTCGCTGCTGTGTTGGCGTCGCGCGGAGGTGGCATTGGCAGTTTAGCAGACACGCGGAGGATTGGCTGCTCTCGCGTCGGTGGACGCTACTCGATTTGCGGTGTCGGGTCCAATTGGATGTGGACTACTCGGTTTGACAAGTTTTATTGTGGCCCATCTCTTCTTGAGGAATTGGGTCCAAATTGGACAACAATGACATTACTTCCGTGTTGTGGGGGATGCCTGATACATATATCAACGTTGCACCTCGTGGTGGCTGGTAACTTTGGCGGCGGGTGCACGGGTGTGGATGTGGCTGCTAGTTGTGGCATGGGTTGCAGGTCATGGGAGGTGGTTTGGGGTGTGGTTGATGATGGTTGTTCCAGCCAACGACAGTGGGTTGGGCCTCTTTTTCGGCTAGCTACGAGTGCCGGGAGGCCCTTCTTGTGCTGCTTGTGGAGTTCCCGAAGGGTTTGCAAGGTCCCGTGCTCATGTTTATGATGGAGTCGGAAGATGGTGTGGTGCGGTGAGATCGGGGATACGGTGATTTGGACGAAAGCCTTGTGTTTTCCTTGTTAGCACCAATGACGGTGACGCCTTTGGGCGGCATTTTACTCCTTGGTGGCTTTATTGTGAAGCTTCCGCATCTTGTCCTCCAGGTGTGCCCCGAGTGAAATGCTCAGATTTATCTTTGGATCAAAAGACGATGGCAACATCGATGTCTTTACCTGCTTGGTGGGCGTCGTCCTGGAGCCTTGATTCGCTATTGGCTTCCTGCATCTTGGCTGGAGTGTGGTAGGTAAGTATGTAGTCCTTGGGACGTCTTCTGCTAGCAAAAGAAATGCTCTGTGGTGGTGGCCCAAGCTATGTTTTTTTGCACTCCATGTATTGTTGGTTGACCTTTTCTCAGGGGTGCTCGTGGTGCCGGTGAGGTCTATGTGTTCCATGTCCTTTGACGGTTTGAGGTTCACTTTGTCGGTCATGATGGGCCATGGGTTGCGAAGTGGAAATGCAAGTGTTGTCTCTATGGAACATTCCCTTTGGCACTGTATGCGGATGCGGCTCTTTTCGTCATGAGATGGCCACGGAGGTAGGTTGCCCTTCGATGGGGACTGCGACTGTCCTAGTTCTTCAAGGTTCAAAGTGGTCGCAAGGCAAGCTAGTAACCTTTTCTCTATGTATGGCTGCTTGATAGGGCTCATCTCTCTCTCTCTCTCTCTCTCTCCCTCTCTCTCTCTCTCTCTCTCTCTCTCTCTCTCTCTTGTGTGCATCAGTGCTAAGTCCTGTAGCCATTGTGTCGTACCTGGTTCTTATCCCTTTTTTAAATATAAAAATTTGTTCAGGCTTGCTTTTTCCCGCCGCAGTTGCCTTGAAAAAGAAACACTGGATATTTCAAACGACAATATGATCGAGTAGGAACTGGTTTATGTCACCATATTGGGTAGAACCTACATCTAGCCAGTTGTATTGTTTTCAATGGTGTCATTATCCATCAAGTCGTGACTCAGACTAATCGTTGTTCAGGTCAGTCAGCTCAATGAAACATATGATGAGTACACATTTTCACATTTTCCGTCTTATGTATGGACTGTCATGTTGTATTTTCTTGCATCTAGGTGTAAGACAACAAAATTTTGTTTAGACCTGAAGAGTACCTTTGAAAGTCATTGTACTTGTGTTTTATTTTATATCCGGGAACAGGCTTGTATTCTTTAGCTAGTCCATGAGAACTACATCACAACAACTTGGAGTGGTTGTTAGGTAGAGAAACATGCATACTGATGGCACCATTTTATATATTATGACATCAAAATATTCATGATAAATTTTGAAAACAACTAGTTAGACATGCTATATGGTGAAGTGTCGTGGAGAAAATCAATCAAAGCACATATCATTTTTGGAGTTTTGATGCAACTTTTCCATTTAACCCACCATTTTGATGACCTAATCTGGTTTGCCGAGCGAGTCAGATTCGGCGTAACTTGCCCAGAGAGTCAGATCCTGGCAGGTTCCCCAAGAAGAACAGAAGACGTGTCGCGAGGCACCGCACCACCATACCGCACACACTGCCATGGCTGAGAGGCAAGAGCAACCAAAGCCGGCTTGGAAGTAACGAGTTTGGGCTGTCCTGATTAGGCCGATGTCATTGCAGCTCGTAATTATACTTTTGTATCTTGTGTGGTTAGAAAAAATGGCTGGCAAGGGCGGAATAGACGAAGAGCTGTCGTGGGGAGTGGAAAAAGCAACAGCTCGGACCAAAATAACAGAATAGTTTTTTAATACACTCGCACATCCTCACACAAGCATATCCACTCATTCTATTGAACACATGCTTGCACACGTTACCTCTACGAGCACCTCCAGCATACTGAACTGACATAGCATATTAGATTAGACAGTCATCACAGACACCTTGTAGTCGACAGGAACATCTTCTCTAGACTTCCAGTGAATGAATATCGCTGAAAAGTCTGAAATAATAAATCTACAAAAGCATGAGCACTAGTGTCAAGTCTAGAACTTGAACGCTGATGAGTCGGTTTTGAACGGAATAGTTAATAATGACCACATCTCTACAGTCGAGGCTGTGAGTTAGTAGTAGCGGGTGTCAAACCCGCGCTACTGCTAAAAGTTAGTTGTAGCGCCGCGTTACTGCTAGGGTTTTCCCTAGTAATGCACCTACACGTTTTGGTTTAGTACCACCTCGGATTCCTCTCGAGGAAAGAAGCGTGTAAGAACTAGATGATGCCCCGCGCGATTGCTGCGGGAGTCCTCTTAGAAATGAAGTGCTAAATGAACTAAAACAATGTAAGAGTATTTTGCATGATTAAGTTCATAAAAAACATGCATACATGAGTTGATGAGGTGGCAGGCTTTGCAAGAATAAATTAGTGCATAAAGTAACTTACAACTATATGCATGACTTGATGATGTGACATTGTTGGATGAAGAGGAAAATTTGATAGTGGGTTGTAACTATTTAAGAATAGAAGATACTTCAAAGGCAGCTGCTATCGATCAAATTCGTGTGAACCAGGCCGTACCAAAACATGTGGCATAAGCAGGTTTGCCTAAACATCGGTTCTGTTCGGTCAGAACCATTGACTGAACCAAAATTTTGGTTCAAATAAAAAATATTTTTCTAATTTTATATAAATAGATCGGTTTGTATTTTTATGAAACCGAAATTTATTGTGAACCCAAAAACCGAATAGATCGCATGTATTGGACAAAATGAATCACGAATTTGATCAAAGTTCTGAAACTAAAAAAACATTCATTTGTTTGATAAAAAGTCCAGAAGTCAAAAAATATGTTTCACGTATTTGGAAAAAGTTCACCAATTGAAGGAAATGTTCACCAACTTAAGCAAATGAAAAAGGAAAGGAAAAAGAAGAAGAGATAAAGAAAATGAAAACAAGTAAAATCAAAGAAAAGGACAAACAAAACCAGAAAAGAATAGATTAAGACGGTGCACAACAAGAAGAACAAAAGAAGTAACTAGGCACAACAAGTGAGTTGTGGCAGTTGGTTATAGCAGGTGGAAGTAAACAAAGAGGTCGACAGTTCAAATGCTAGCTCACGCACATATTTTTTGAAGATTAAAAAAGAAAAGAATAATAAATGGGGTTGAGAAACAAAATAAAAATAAATGGGCCAGGCCCAGGACAGAGGTAAAAAAAGAAAATGTAAAAACTGATGAAAAACCCGATCCAACGTAAAAAAAGAGTCCAATAGGCACGGAAAATAGGAAGAAAAAACGGTGTTACTAAACATATTAGGTGAGATAGCTGAGTTGGTTGTTCTGTTCGAAGTAAACATAGAGGTTCTGAGTTTGAATCTCACCAAACTCTATATTGTTTGAAGGGCGAAAAAAATGAAAGTGGGCTGTGCCCATGATAAGCGTGTGTGTGCGCCGGTTTGAACAAAAATGAAAATGAGCCGAGACCATGATGCGGGGGTGTGCTCGCCGGTTTGTATATGTCTATGTACATCTTGTACATGTCAGATACAGATGTGGGTATACCTTATGATAAAATGACCATTCTGCCCTTATAAGGTTTGTGAGGAGGGGTCTACCGAAGCAACACTCTGTATTGTTTCGAATGGTGTTGTTATGCATCAAGTCGTGACTCAGACTAATCGTCGTTCAGGCCAGTCAGCTCAATGAAACATATGATTACTTCACATTTTTGTCATTTCTACCCAAAAAAATCGCATTTTGTGTCTTACGTATAGGACTGCAATGTTGTATTTTTCGCATCTAGAGGTATAAGACAACAAACCTTCGTTTGGACCTTAAGAGTGCGTTCAAAAGTCATTGTGCTTATGTTTTTCTATTAAATTTGGAACGGCCTTGTATTCTTTATCTTGTCGATGACAACTACTCCTTTCGTTCCTAAATATAAGTGTTTAAACAAATTTTACTATAAACTACATATGGAGCAAAATGAGTGAACATATACTTTAAAAGGCGTCTATATACATATGAATGTAGTCTCGATAGTAGAATCTCTAAAAAGACTTGTATATTTAGAGACGGAGAGAATACTGAAGGAAATATGCCCTAGTGGCAATACTAATGTTGTTATTTATATTTCCTTATATTATGATAAATGTTTATTATTCATATTACAATTGTATTAACTGGAAACTTAGTACATGTGTGAATACACAGACAAACAGAGTGTCCCTAGTATGCCTCTACTTGACTAGCTCGTTAATCAAAGATGGTTAAGTTTTCTGACCATAGACATGTGTTGTCATTTTATCAACGGGATCACATCATTAGAGAATGATGTGATGGACAAGACCCATCCGTTAACTTAGCATAATGCTCGTTTAGTTTTATTGCTATTGTTTTCTGCATTACTTATACATATTCCTCTGACTATGAGATTATACAAATCCCGAATACCGGAGGAACACTTTGTGTGCTATCAAACGTCACAACGTAACTGGGTGATTATGAAGATCCTCTACAAGTGTCTCCAATGGTGTTTGTTGAGTTGGCATAGATCGATATTAGGATTTGTCACTCCGAGTATCAGAGAGATATCTCTGGGCCCTCTCGGTAATGCACATCACCATAAGCCTTGCAAGCAATGTAAGTAATGAGTTAGTTGTGGGATGATGCATTACGGAACGAGTAAAGAGACTTGCCGGTAACGAGATTGAACTAGGTATGATGATACCGACGATCGAATCTCGGGCAAGTAACATACCGATGACAAAGGGAATAACATATGTTGTTATGCGGTTTGACAGATAAAGATCTGCGTAGAATATGTAGGAGCCAATATGAGCATCCATGTTCCGCTATTGGTTATTGACCAGAGATGTGTCTCGGTCATATATACATAGTTCTCGAACCCGTAGGGTTCGCACGCTTAACGTTCGATGACGATTTGTATTATGAGTTATGTGTTTTGGTGACTGAAGTTTGTTCGGAATCTTGGATGAGATCACGGACATGACGAGGAGTCTCGAAATCGTCGAGAGGTAAAGATTGATATATTGAAAGGTTATATACGGACACCGGAATGGTTCCGATAAGGTTCGGGGATTTTTCGGAGTACCGAGAGGCTACCGGAACCCCCCGGAAAGTTAATGGGCCTGTTGGGCCATAGTGGAGAGAGGGAGGCTGCCACAGGAAGTGGCGCGCGCCCCCAAGCCCAATCCGAATTGGACAAGGGGTGGGGGGCGCAGCCCCCCTTTCCTTCTCCCTCTCCCTCCTTTCCCCTTTCCCATTTCCGTTGATTGGAAGGAGGGGGCTGAGTCCTACTTAGACTAGGAGTCCAAGTAGGACTCCCCCCTTGGGCCGGCCACCTCCTCGTCCCCCCTTTAAATACGGGGGCGGGGGGCTCCCCAAAGGCACATGAATTGTCCCTTAGCCATGTGCGGTGCCCCCTCCACAGTTTACCACATCGGTCATATTGTCGTAGTGCTTAGGTGAAGCCCTGCACAGATCGCATCACCAACACCGTCACCAAGCCGTCGTGCTGACGGAACTCCCCCTCGACCCTCTACTAGATCAAGAGCTCGAGGGACGTCATCGTGCTGAACGTGTGCTGAACACGGAGGTGCCGTATGTTCGGTGCTTGGATCGGTTGGATTGTGAAGACGTTCGACTACATCAACCGCGTTAACATAACACTCCCGCTTTCGGTCCACGAGGGTATGTAGACACACTCTCCCTGTCTCGTTGCTATGCATGTCCTAGAGAGATCTTGCCTGATCATAGGATTTTTTTTGAAATTACATACTACGTTCCCCAACAGTGGCATCGGAGCCAGGTCTATGCATAGATGATATGCACGAGTAGAACACAAAGAGTTGTGGGCGATAATAGCCATACTGCTTACCACCAACGTCTTACTTTGATTCGATGGTATTGTTGGATGATGCGGCCCAGACTGACATTACATGACCGCGTTCATGAGACTGGTTCTACCGACGTGCTTCACACACAGGTGACTAGCGGGTGTCTGTTTCTCCAATTTTAGTTGAATCGAGTTTGACTATGGCCAGACCTTGTTGAAGGTTAAAACAACACGCTTGACGAAAAATCATTGTGGTTTTGATGCGTAGGTAAGAACGGTTCTTGCTAGAAGCCTATAGCACCCACGTAAAACTTGCAACAACAAAGTAGAGGACGTCTAACTTGTTTTTGCAGGGCATGTTGTGATGTGATATGGTCAAGACGTGATGAGATATAAATTGTTGTACGAGATGATCATGTTTTGTAACAGTTATCGGCAACTGGCAGGAGCCATATGATTGTCGCATTATTGTATGAAATGCAATCGCCATGTAATTGCTTTACTTTATCACTAAGCGGTAGCAACAGTCGTAGAAGCAATAGTTAGCGAGATGACAACGAGGCTACGATGGAGATCAAGGTGTCAAGCCGGTGACGATGGAGATCATGACAGTTCTTTGGAGATGGAGATCAAAGGCACAAGATGATGATGGCCATATCATGTCACATATTTTGATTTCATGCGATGTTTATCTTTTATGCATCTTATTTTGCTTAGTTCGGCGATAACATTATAAGATGATCCCTCACTAAATTTCAAGGTATAAGTGCTCTCCTTGAGTATGCACCGTTGCTACAGTTCGTCGTGCTGAGATACCACATGATGATCGGGTGTGATAAGCTCTACGTTCACATACAACGGGTGCAAACCAATTTTACACGTGCAGAATACTTGGGTTAAACATGACGAGCCTAGCATATGCAGATATGGCCTCAGAACACTGAGACCGGAAGGTTGAACATGAATCATATAGTAGATATGATCAACATAGTGATGTTCACCATTCAAAACTACTCCATCTCACGTGATGATCGGGCATGGTTTAGTTGATATGGATCACATGATCATTTAGATGACTAGAGGGATGTCTATCTAAGTGGGAGTTCTTAAGTAATATGATTAATTGAACTTTAATTTATCATGAACTTAGTACCTGATAGTTTTTGCATACCTATGTTGTTGTAGATCAATGGCCCGTACTACTGTTCCCTTGAATTTTAATGCGTTCCTAGAGAAAGCTAAGTTGAAAGATGATGGTAGAAACTACACGGACTGGGTCCGTAACTTGAGGATTATCCTCATTGCTACACAGAAGAATTACGTTCTGGAAGCACCGCTAGGTGCAAGCCCCGCTGCAGGAGCAACTCCTGACATTATGAACGTCTGGCAGATCAAAGCTGATGACTACTTGATAGTTCAGTGTGCCATGCTTTACGGCTTAGAATCGGGACTTCGAAGATGTTTTGAACGTCATGGCGCTTATGAGATGTTCCAGGAGTTGAAGTTAATATTTGAAGCAAATGCCCGAGTTGAGAGCTATGAAGTCTCCATCAAGTTCTATAGCTGCAAAATGGAGGAGAATAGTTCTGTCAGTGAACACATACTCAGAATGTCTGGATACCATAACCACTTGACTCGGTTGGAAGTTAATCTTCCTGATGATAGTGTCATTGACAGAGTTTTTCAATCACTGCCACCAAGCTATAAAAGCTTCGTGATGAACTATAATATGCAAGGGATGGAAAAGACAATTCTCGAGCTCTTCGCAATGCTAAAGGCTGCAGAGGTAGAAATCAAGAAGGAGCATCAAGTGTTGATGGTTAACAAGACCACTAGTTTCAAGAAAAAGGGCAAAGGGAAGAAGGGGAACTTCAAGAAGAACAGCAAGCCAGTTGCTGCTCAAAGTAAGAAGCCTAAGTCTGGACCTAAGCTTGAAACTGAGTGCTTCTACTGCAAAGGGACTGGTCACTGAAAGCGGAACTACCCAAGTATTTGGCGGATAAGAAGGATGGCAAAGTGAAAGGTATATTTGATATACATGTTATCGATGTGTACCTTACTAATGCTTGTAGTAGCGCCTGTGTATTTGATACTAGTTCTGTTGCTCATATTTGCAACTCAAAACAAGGGCTACGGGTTAAACAAAGATTGGCTAAGGACGAGGTGATGGTGCGCGTGGGAAATGGTTCCAAAGTCGATGTGATCATCGTTAGCACGCTACCTCTACATCTACCGTCGGGATTACTTTTAGACCTAAATAATTGTTATTTGGTGCCAGCATTTAGCATGAACATTATATCTGGATCTTGTTTGATGCGAGATGGTTATTCATTTAAATCAGAGAATAATGGTTGTTCTATTTATATGAGTAATATCTTTTATGGTCATGCACCCTTGATGAGTGGTCTATTTTTGTTGAATCTCAATTGTAGTGATACATATATTCATAATACTGAATCCAAAAGATGCAAAGTTAATAGTTATAGTACAACTTATTTGTGGCACTGCCGTTTAGGTCATATTGGTGTAAAGCGCATGAAGAAACTCCATGCTGATGGACTTTTGGAATCACTTGATGCTTGCGAACCATGCCTCATGTGCAAGATGACTAAGACTCCGTTTTCCGGAACAATGGAGCAAGCAACAGACTTATTGAAAATACATACTGATGTATGCTGTCCGATGAGTGTTGAAGCTCACGGCGGGTATTGTTATTTTCTACGATCTGATCGTGGAGGTGAATATTTGAGTTATGAGTCTGGTTTTCATTTAAAACAATATGGAACACCAGAGCGTAATGGTGTGTCCGAACGTCGTAACCGTACTTTATTAGATATGGTGCGATCTATGATGTCTCTTACCGATTTACCGCTATCGTTTTGGGGTTATACTTTAGAGACGGCTGCATTCACGTTAAATAGGGCACCATCTAAATCCGTTGAGACGACACCAGATGAATTGTTGTTTAGTAAGAAACCCAAGCCGTCGTTTCTTAAAGTTTGGGGCTGCGATGCTTATGTGAAAAAGCTTCAACCTGATAAGCTCAAACCCAAATCGGAGAAATGTGTCTTCATAGGATACCCAAAAGAGACTATTGGGTACACCTTCTATCATAGATCCGAAGGAAGATATTCGTTGCTAAGAATGGATCCTTTTTAGAGAATGAGTTTCTCTCGAAAGAAGTGAGTGGGAGGAAAGAAGAACTTGATGAGGTAATTGTACCTTCTCCTGAATTGGAAAGTAGTTCATCATAGAAATCAGTTCCAGTGATTCCTATACCAATTAGCGAGGAAGCTAATCATGATGATCATGAAACTTTAGATCAAATCACTACCGAACCTCGTTGGTCAACCAGAGTACGATCCGCACCAGAGTGGTACAGTAATCATGTTCTGGAGGTAATGTTACTTGACCATGACGAACCTACGAACTATGAGGAAGCGATGATGAGCCCAGATTCCGCAAAATGGCTTGAGGCCATGAAATCTAAGATGGGATCCATGTATGAGAACAAAGTGTGGAATTTGGTTGACTTACCCGATGATCGGCAAGTAATAGAGAATAAATGGATATTCAAGAAGAAGACTGACGCTCCGGTAATGTTACTGTCTACAAAGATCGACTTGTTGCGAAAGGTTTTTGACAAGTTCAAGGAGTTGACTATGATGAGACCTTCTCACCCGTAGCGATGCTTAAGTCCGTCCGAATCATGTTAGCAATTGCCGCATTTTATGATTATGAAATTTGGCAAATGGATGTCAAAACTGCATTTCTTAATGGATATCTTAAAGAAGAGTTGTATATGATGCAACCAGATGGTTTTGTCGATCCTAAAGGTGATAACAAAGTGTGCAAACTCCAACGATTCATTTATGGACGAGTGCAAGCCTCTCAGAGTTGGAATATACGCTTTGATAGTGTGATCAAAGCATATGGTTTTATATAGACTTTTGGATAAACCTGTATTTACAAGAAAGTGAGTGGGAGATCTGTAGCATTTCTAATATTATATGTGGATGACATATTGTTGATTGGAAATAATACAGAATTTCTGGATAACATAAAAGGATACTTGAATAAGAATTTTTCAATGAAAGACCTCGGTGAAGCTGCTTATATATTGGGCATCAAGATCTATAGAGATAGATCAAGACACTTAATTGGACTTTAGCAAAGCACATACCTTGATAAAGTTTTGAAGAACTTCAAAATGGATCATTTAAAGAAAGGGTTATTGCCTGTGTTACAAGGTGTGAAGTTGAGTCAGACTCAATGCTCGACCACTACAGAAGATAGGAAGAAAATGAAAGTCATTCTCGATGCTTCAGCCATAGGTTCTATCATGTATACAATGTTGTGTACCAAACCTGATGTGTGCCTTGCTATAAGTTTAGCAGGGAGGTACTAAAGTAATCAAGGAGTGGATCACTAGACAGCGGTCAAGAACATCCTGAAATACCTGAAAAGGACTAAGGATATGTTTCTCGTTTATGGAGGTGACAAAGAGCTTATCGTAAACGGTTACGTCAATGCAAGCTTTGACACTGATCCGAATGACTCTAATTCACAAACCGGATACATATTTGTTTTAAATGGTGGAGCCGTCAGTTGGTGTAGTTCCAAGCAAAGCGTCGTGGCGGGATCTATGTGTGAATCATAGTACATAGCTGCTTCGGATGTAGCAAATGAAGGAGTCTGGATGAAGGAGTTCATATCCGATCTAGGTGTAATACCTAGTGCATCGGGTCCGATGAAAATCTTTTGTGAAACTACTGGAGCAATTGCCTTGGTAAAGGAATCCTGATTTCACAAGAGAACCAAACACATCAAGAGACGCTTCAATTCCATCCACGATCAAGTCAATGAGGGAGACATAGATGTGCAAAATACATACGTATCGGAATGTTGCAGACCCGTTGACTAAGCCTCTCTCACGAGCAAAACATGATCAACACCAAGACTCCATGGGTGTTAGATTCATTACTATGTAATCTAAATTATTGACTCTAGTGCAAGTGGGATACTGAAGGAAATATGCCCTAGAGGCAATAATAAAGTTGTTATTTATATTTCCTAATATCATGATAAATATTTATTATTCATACTAGAATTGTATTAACCGGAAGCTTAGTACATGTGTGAATACATAGACAAACAGAGTGTCCCTAGTATGTCTCTACTTGACTAGCTCGTTAATCAAAGAGGGTTAAGTTTCCTGACCATAAACTTGTGTTGTCATTTGCTCGACGGGATCACATCATTAGACAATGATGTGATGGACAAGACCCATCCGTTAGCTTAGCATAATGCTCGTTTAGTTTTATTGTTATTGCATTCTTCATGACTTATACATATTCCTCTGACTATGAGATTATGCAACTCCCGAATACCGGAGAAACACTTTGTGTGCTATCAAACGTCACAACATAACTGGGTGATTATAAACATGCTCTACAGGTGTCTCCGATGGTGTTTGTTGAGTTGGCATAGATCGAGATTAGGATTTTTCACTCTGAGTATCGGAGAGGTATCTTTGGGCCCTCTCGGGAATACACATCACTATAAGCCTTGCAAGCAATGTAACTAATGAGTTAGTTGTGGGACGATGCATTATGGAACGAGTAAAGAGACTTGCCGGTAATGAGATTGAACGATGTATGATGATACCGAAGAGCAAATCTCGGGCAAGTAACATACCGATGAAAAAGGGAATAACGTATGTAGTTATGCGGTTTGACCGATAAAGATCTTCGTAGAATATGTTGGAGCCAATTTGAGCATCTAGGTTCCGCTATTGGTTATTGACCAGAGATGTGTCTCGATCATGTCTACATAGTTCTTGAACCCGTAGGGTCCGCACGCTTAACGTTCGATCACGATTTGTATTATGAGTTATGTGTTTTGGTGACCGAAGTTGGTTCAGGGTCCCGGATGAGATCACGGACATGACGAGGAGTCTCGAAATGGTAGAGAGGTAAAGATTGATATATTGAAAGGTTATATACGGACACCGGAGTGGTTCCGATAAGGTTCGGGGATTTTTCGGAGTACCGGAGGCTACCGGAACCCCCCGGCGCTGGCTCAAGACACGTGGTGGCCCTTATGTGGTGGTTCGTGTTGAACTAGTACTAAAGGGGAGGACCTTTAGTCCCCACCCTTTTGTGCCGGTTATAGAACCACTAAAGGGCCTTATGAACCGGTGTTATAGCCCGGTTCTGCACTAGTGTGGAAGGTTATGTACGGACACTGGAATGGTTCCGATAAGGTTCGGTGATTTTTTGGAGTACCGGGAGGCTACCGGAGCCCCTCGGGAAAGTTAATGGGCACATTGGCCATAGTGGAGAGAGGGAGGCTGCCACAGGAGGTGGCGCCCCCCCCCCCAAGCCCAATCTGAATTGGACAAGGGGTGGGGGTGCGGCCCCCCTTTCCTTCTCCCTCTCCCTCCATTCTCTTTTCCCCTTTATGTTGATTGGAAGGAGGGGCACCGAATCCTACTTGGACTAGGAGTCCAAGTAGGACCCCCCCTTTATATACGGGGGCGGGGGCACCCCAAAGGCACATGAATTGTCCCTCAGCCGTGTGTGGTGCCAGCCTCCACAATTTACCACCTCGGTCATATTGTCGTAGTGCTTAGGCGAAACCATGCGCGTATCACATCACCAACACCGTCGCCACGCTGTCGTGCTGATGGAACTCTACCTCGACCCTCTACTAGATCAAGAGCTCGAGGGACGTCATCGTGCTGAACGTGTGCTGAACACGGAGGTGCCGTACGTTCGGTACTTGGATCGGTTGGATCGTGAAGACGTTCGACTACAACAACCGCGTTAACATAACGCTTCCGCTTTCGGTCTACGAGGGTACCTAGACACACTCTCACCGTCTCGTTGCTATGCATCTCCTAGATAGATCTTGCGTGATCGTAGGAATTTTTTTTGAAATTACATGCTACGTTTCTCAACAAATACATCACAACAACCTTGAGTGGTTCTTCAGTAGAGAAACATGCATACTTTCTTTGAAGAAACCAGCTTTTGGCTGGTGTTTCATTAATTTAGCATAAGGGAGCGACAAAGTGTTTCCGATCAAGTGATAGGTGAATGAGAGAAAAATTACAGCGGATCACTGGGGGCACTCAACTCCCAGTAGAATGTGATCAGGGCTATATCTCACGTCATGTCCCTGAAGGGCTGCTCTATGCATTTGGCCCCTGCCAAACGCCATTGCTCCATGTCCCGGCGGCATGCCTCGATAATGTGTCGCTCATCTGGCTTTTTCCCTCTGAAGATGCAAGAGTTTCTCCCCAACCATATGTGCCACATAATGAGGGCCAACATCGACTTGGTGCCCTTGCGGTATCTCGGGGCTGCAGCGGCGGTGATCCTATTGGCACAACCCGTCGACGTAGTCTCGTTGCGCCATCCAGCAGGGTTTAGGGCCTAGCAACCAGCCCAGGCTGCAGCATGGTTCCAAACCTTCAGGGAAATTGGGCACTCCCAGAAGAGGTGGAAAGATGACTCGAGGTTTCTCATGCACAGAGGGCAAAAATAGCCATTTTCCCAGCCCCTTTGTTGCAGCCTGTCATTGCACCATAGCTTGCCTTGGTGAAGGAACCAGAGGAACATCTTGATCTTCCCCGGTGCCCAAATCTTCCAAATTAGGCTTCTGAAACTGCTGCGTTGTCCATCTGCAAATTGCGCGGTGTAGGCCGATTTGGTAGAGTACATACCTGAGCTGTGCTGCGTCCAACAGATTGAGTCAGGTGTCTGGGCATCCAAGACAAGGCCAACGCTCCTGATCTCTCTAGCTAGCTCGATGACTTGGTAGACGATGTCACTGTGGTTGGCGTGTCTGAGATCGAGCACCGAGCGGTCACCCTGCAAGGCCTCCTGAACCGATCGGTTCTTCCTGATAGATGCAGCAAAAAGCGCCAGGAAGGTCGTGCAGAGCTGCCGGCCGCCCAGCCAGGAGGAGGACCAGAAAGAGGCTGAGGTTCCATTTCCGATTGTAATGGATGTGCATGCTGCGAATAGGGCTTGGTCCCCGCTGTCGCAAGGCGCGACGGTGCCGACCCAAGGTCGATGGGGTTGTTGCCAGGCGAGCCACAACCACCATAGCCGCAGCGCGCGAGCGAACCTGGACAGGTCATGGATGCCTACCGTGCTGCTCCAGCATCGTCACCGTCTTCCAGCACACCTTGCACTTCACCCCTGAGATCTCGTCGTCCTGTGCCCAGAGGAAACGCCTCCTTGACTTATCAATTTCCATGAACAGTTTCTTCGGCGCGCGTAAAGCCGTGAGTGCAAAGGTTGGGATTGCGGATAGGACTCAGTGCACGAGGACGCGGAGACCCGCCATCGGCATTAACCTACCTTTCCGGCTGGCTAGCCTAGCCGTAATCCTATCAAGGATGAACTGCAGGTGAACTAGCCTAATCCTCCCGACGGTGATGGGCAAGCCCAGGTATGTGATCGGGAGCGTCGACGTTGTGCCTCCAAAGTTCACCAGAACCGCGGTCAGGTCAATGTCGCTGCAGCGAATTGGGGTCGCGGACGACTTGGAGGGATTGACCCGCAGGCCCGTGGCATCGCCGAACTGCCGTAGCGGGCCCAGCAGGGTGTCTATCTCCTCATGCACGTGATTGGTGAAGATGACTGCATCATTGGCGTACAAGCTTGTGCGCATCCTAGCTGCTGCCGCCGGCGGTGTCGCCAGCAGGCCAGCCGTGGTGGCCGCCTCGAGCAGGCGGTGGAGAGTATCGACGCATAAGATGAACAACAGTGGCGACAGTGGATCTCCCTGTCTAAGTCCTCGAAGATGATCGATACAGTCCCCTGGCACCCCGTTTAGGAGGTAGGAGGAGGACGACGTCGACATCAGAAGTGCAATCCAATCCCTCCAGCGCGGAGGAAGTCCGAGCACCTCTAACAATTCTAATAGATATTCCCAAGAAACATAGTCGAAAGCCTTAGCGATGTCAAGCTTCAGCAAAAGTGCCGGGGTTTTGTTGCGATGCAGTTTTCTGACCGTGTTCTGCACATATAGGAAACTGTCATGGAGGCACTTCCTCCTCTGAAATCTGGTTTGCGCTGGGCTGATCTGCTTGTCGATGACGCTGGCGAGCTGAATAGACAGGACTTTAGAGAACAGCTTGGCTACAGAGTGGATGAGGCTAATCGGCCAGAAGTCGCTCATTTTGACTGCACCATCCTTCTTCGGGAGCAGAACAATCATAGCTTTGTTCAAGTCAGCAAAATTTCCACCAGCGAGGCTGTATAGATGGTCAAACAAAGCCATGACATCCTCCTTTATCATGCCCCAACATGATCTGAAGAATATGCCCGAGAAACCATCAGGGCCAGGAGCCCGGTCCGCCGGCGATGCCAGGATTGCTGCCCAAACTTCGCCTTCAATGAAAGGGTTGTCAAGCCCCTCATTTTGGACTATGGGCATGTTTAGCTCCTCCCAATTGAACGAACATTTTCTGTCCTCTTTTCTTCCCAGCAGACTGGAAAAATGTGAGTGTGCAACAGAGGCCTTTTCATCATGAGCAGTGATCACAGCATTGTCCACTTCTAGGGAGTGAATGAAGTTTTTCCGCCTGCGTGAGTTGATTTTTGCTTGAAAGAATGTAGAGCGAGCATCCCCCTCCTTGAGCCAGGTGATCCGGGAGGCCTGCCTCTTGTGAGCTCTCTCAATCGCAGCCAGCCTGAGGATTCTTTGCTTTAGTTGCTTGCACAGGTTGAATTCACCTAGAGTGAGGGCATGCTTCTCCTGCGCAACGTCCAGCCACAGTATCACCTCGCAGGCCAGATGAAATTGCACTTTGGCATCACTGAAATGAGTCTTGGCCCATACGCTGAGATCATGAGCAACCCTCTTCATTTTGATCTTGAGCCTTATCACCGGGCATGTGTGGTTTACCGGCTGCTGCCAGGCCAGGTCCACAGTGTCATAGAACCGTGGAAAAACGCGGCCAGAAGGACTCGAAACGGAAAACAGGTTTCCTCTTTGGAGCTGCAGTGTTGGCCAGCACGAGTGGGCAGTGATCCGAGCACGCTGTTGCTGCCGCCATCACCATGTAAGGTGGGAAGACGGCATCCCATTCAGCATTGCAGAAAACTTTGTCGATGCAGACCGTTGTTGGGTCTTGCCGCTGGTTTGTCCAAGTAAACCTTCTGTTTTTACAGTTGATCTCACGCAAGCCAGCTGTGTCAATAGCTGCCCTGAACCTGCTCATAATCCTTCTGTTCAGATTTAGGTTGTTCTTGTCCCTCGCTTCATATATAACGTTAAAGTCCCCGTTTATCAGCCAGGGCTCTCCCGGCGGCGGCGCAGTGTGTGCCATCTCTGCCAAAAAGGCGTCCATGCGCGCATCATCAGCAGACCCGTATACTGTCGTGAGCCAGAAGGAGGACTTGTTTTGCATGTCAGACACTTTGCCCGTGATCGAGAAGCAACCAATAGCATGAGTGGTGAAGGTGATGACGACCTTGTCCCAGAGTATGGCTACTCCCCCTCTGGTGCCCGATGTAGGCAGGACGGCGCCACCTTCGAGCTTCCGACCACCTAGCGCACGAACAATGTCAGGTGTCCAGGATTCCTGCTTTGTTTCTTGTAGGCAGAGTATGCTTGCTCGGTGAGCCTCCGCAATCTCACGCACAGCCGTCCGTTTTGCTGGCCAATTCAGCCCTCTCACATTCCAACTAAGGATTGCACCAGATGTGTTACTCATATGGAAATTTTTTTCCTCCAGCAGTGAAAACAATCTATTGATCTGAGACGAACACAAGTACACCATCAGCTTAACAAGGGGGCGCCAGAGACCACCAATAGTCCCAAAACTACTCTGGCGCGAGATGATCCGACTAGCCCTAACAGAAACACTACAACCATCGATCATGATACCTAACTCAAATTGGCCTAGTGCCAATCCCTGCCGGACTAAAACTAATTAGGACTAACATAACAACACTAGCGGCGTCCGCGTCAGCATCAGGGCCTGCCATGCCGCCTGCAGTGCGAAGGGCCGCCGGGTCGAGGCGCGTGAGCTTGGCGATGATGGAGATGTCCTCATCCGTCAGCGGCTCGTCGAAACGGAGAATGAGAGCTTCCACTGCCTTTGCAGTCGAAACGGCGAATGAGAGCTTGCCGAGGAGCTTCACCAG
Source organism: Triticum dicoccoides (assembly GCF_002162155.2). Lineage (NCBI taxonomy): Eukaryota > Viridiplantae > Streptophyta > Magnoliopsida > Poales > Poaceae > Triticum > Triticum dicoccoides. The sequence continues at coordinate 2,852,712 of NC_041390.1, read as the reverse complement.
CAGGGACGCCCTCTTCGCCACCGGGACGCTGAACTGTTGTGCGGCTTGGCACGCACTGTGCCTGACTGGGACGGAGGCGGCTCTGGACTTGGGTGGTACAGCGGAGCGGCGCGTTTGTGGAGCAGCGATGATGGGAGAGGGGACGTCGACGAAGAGGCACGGCGCCGGGGCGTCAGCGCCGTTGAGTTGCAGTTGCATGACCTGTTGCGTCATGCCTCCGACCTGCAGGTTGGTGTGGGCAGCGGTGGCCATGGAGCAGCAGGCCGCGATGGAAGAGCCGCCAGCGAACTAGAGCGGCTGGTCAAGCGCAGTGGCGATGGACTCGTCGAGCTGCAGTTGCGCATCATCCACACGGGGCGGCGGAGGGAAGACGGGGTCGGCGTTGCAGAAGAAATCGGCCACCGGTCCTGCCCCGCGCCAGCAGCCGTAGCAGCAACAGGCGGCTCGTGCGGGGCCAGGGGTAGCGGAGGCGTGGCCCTCAGGACGGCAGGCTGTGGCCGGCCGCTAGAGGCCCGCCCACTAGTCCCGTGCCGGCGACTGACCGGCGTTCGTCTCCGCTGGCGACTTGAGCTCACTGCGTCCCTCCGAGGCTGCAGCGTGCCACCAGTCTGCTTGCAGCCCAGAAGAGTGTCCCTCTAGGAGCGTCGCCCGCCCTTGCCACTGTCGTGGTCGTCGCGGTCGCAGGGCCCGCCCTGGCGCATGCTGCCGCAGCCTGATGGATCCACCAGGGCCGGGTGGCGCCTCGTGCCTTGGCCTTCCTCGACGTGCATTGTCCACGTGCCCGGCCAGATGTACGGGACCAAGCGCGCATCCTCCGACTCCGACGAGGGCAGGCCGCTCTGCGCAGAATGCGACGAGCGTGGCGAGAGGGGCGACCAGTCCTCGAGGCGATCGACGTGGACGGGCATGTCATGGCACCGGACGAGCGGCAGCGGTGCCACTTCCCGGCTCGGCGACGAGAAGCTGTACATGGCCTCCACACGGCCTGCGCCCCGCGCCGTCCTCCAGATGGTGTGTTGGGTGGGGATGAACGCGACATCCCACACACACACCCAGAAGGCGAAAGTCTTCATGTGCCCGCGCTCCTGGGTGCGGCTGTCGAGGCGGTCGATGATGCACTTGTCGCCCAGGACCTCGGCCGCCCCCTCGAGCGACCAGAGGTGGAACGACATCTGCTCGATGACGACGCAGACGTGGAGAAGGAACTCCTGGTGCACGATGCGGTCGTCCTCATGCCACGGCTTGATGTTGAAGATGACGCCGTCGACGCTGATGGAGCCCAGGTGCACGCCGTTGTCCCGGTGCGCCGGCAGCTCGAAATGGACCAGGAAGTCCTCCGGGTCGTGGCTCGTGATCCGCAGGAGATGCGCCGGCATGCGCAGCTGCATGTCAAAGGCGCGCCCCACCGACATGGGGCTGGCGGCGTGGTGCTCCTCCGTGGAGGTTAGCAGAACCGCGTGGCGACGGAGCAGAAAGATCTGGTGCTCCATGGCCGGCGACTCGATCACCACCTTGTGCCCAGACCGCGGACGGCGTGACGGATCGGTGTGGTGGGACATCGTCTTGTCCGGCGCCGTCGGGGGTGGCGAGGGGAAGCAAATGCGCTCGCAAACCGGGCCGCGACCAACGCGGGGGCCCAGCCACGCCTTCACAGGAGTGCGCCCCCTCTTGCCCGGGCAGTCTCTGCAGATGTGGCCTGGAAGCTTGTAGTCGATGCAGTGGACTGGATTCCTACAATCTACATGACGGTGCTCGGTGCTGAGGCATCTGAAGCAGAGGCCCGGAAACACCTTAAGAAGGCCTCCCGCCCGGTGCTCGCATTGAAGACGGGCCGGTGGCCTTTGTGCGGCCGCGGGGCGAGGCCGAGGCCGTCATCATGGCACCGGCTGAGGCGGCGATCTTTGCGCGACTGGACCTCCGTCCATCCATCGCCAGACCCCGAAGAGGAAAGGCTAGCGCAGGGGGAAGGCCGAACCATGATGGATTTAAGCCGTTGCCGCTCAGCAGGGGGGACTGCGCAGCGACCGGGGAGGAAACGGCGTTCGCGGTATGGGAGCACTCGCCCCGGATAGGATTCGCGGCGGGGAGGCGGACGGGGCCGTTGGCGCAGCAGAGGGACGAGGAGAGACCAACACCTCCGACGGACTGCTGGATCTGACCAGGCCCGGCATCGAGGCCGGCAGGCTCCATTCCTCATTGCCGCGGGGGCTTGAGCAAGCGGAGCCGGAGGATCTGGATGAGCGCGTGTGCCCCATGACTTCGGCGCGAGGGCGCGCGCGACCGGGATCTGGTGGCCGCCGCGGCCGGAGTGGCCAGCGGCGCGGGGGCTGGTTGGGGTTGGGGGTCGGCTCCTGGAATAACATGCATACGGATGGTACCCTTTTATATATTATGACATAAAAAATATTCATAATAAACTTGGAAACAACCAGTTAAGACATGGTATGATATGATGAAGTGTCGCGGAGAAGATCAATCGAAGCACATACCATTTTAGAAGTTTTCATGCGACTTTCTATTTAACCCACCATTTTGATAACCTTATCTGGTTCGCTGAGCGAGTCAGATCTAGCCTACCTTGCCTGGAGATGCGGACACTTGCAGGCTACCGAAGGGATCCGGCTTGTCTGCTCCTTTCCCATGCTCCCATCCGTGCTCCCACTTTATCCTACAGCTGTCTTTTTCCCTTTTTCCTTTCTAATCTAATCATCTCTCCCCTGATTTTAAGGAGGTGGGGCCGGGCCTTATTTTGTCCAATCAAATCAAGCCACATATACGGGAGCATGAATGGGCACATGGGGAGGGAGCTCATAATTATACCGAAGAAGCACAAAAGACGTGTTGCGAGGCACCGAACCACCACGCCGCACGTACCGCCAAGGCTGAGAGGAAAGAGCAACCAAAGGCCAAAGCCGGCTTGGAAGTAACAAGATGGGGCTGTCCTTAGGCCGATGTCATAGCAGCTCATAATTATTATTTTGTTCCTTGTGTGGTTTGACAAAATGGCTGGTAAGAGCGGAACGGAGGAAGAGCTGTCGTGGGGAGTGGAACAAGCAACAACTCGGACCAAAATAACAGAATAGTTTTTTAATACAATCATGCATTCTCACACAAGTATCTACATCCATTCATATGAACACATGCACACACACGTTACTTCTACGAATACCTCCAAGATACTGACACAACATTTTGGAATAGACAGACATGAGAGACACCTTGTAGTCGACGGAAACGTCTTTTCTAAACTTCCAGTGAACGAATATCGCCGAAAAATCTGAAATAAATCTAGAAAAGTGTGAGCACTAGTGTCAAGTTTAGGACTTAAACCCCGATGGGCCGGTTTTGAACGGAATAGTTATTAATGACATGGACAGTTTGCCTGCCACAATTTTGTATAACAATACGGCACAAAAGCTTGGACCGGGACTCTAGAGCAGTTGACCAATTACATTGTGGAAAAAACTACGGATGCCAACAGATGGCAACAGCGTAACGGCTCATTAGTTTAAGTCTCCATGACATGGCAAATCAAGTGATATCTGACGTAATGCGTATGAAAAGTTGACTTGTTTTTTGTTTCCATACACGGAAACAACCACACATTCTTTAGCTCGTCGATGAGAACTACAGCACAACAACTTTGAGTGGTCGTTTGGTGAGAAACTGGGATCATATATCACGCCATCTCTAGTCTATCCCCTAAAACTTTAGAATAACAAATGGTCGAGTATTCTTTACAAGAGTATTTTAACTTCTCTAAATTTTGATCGTTTCAAGCCGATCCCTTAAATTTAGCGGAGTTTACTATTCATGCATTTCATCAAACACTCGGTATGCGTCTTTGCGGTGAGCGACGACGATGGTGACAACGCCGGTGCCGCTGCGGCCTATTCCACTCCTCCTACTCTAACTCCTTCGTGCAGCATGAACCTTCGGCTCTATCGCATATGCGCCCTCGCTACCAGCACGGCAGCATGCATGCTCAGGCGGCGACAGGATGGAGAAGGCGGAGTCATGGCGCGTGAAGCAGCGGTCGGTGGTCCCTGATGAGTGCGTTGTCGTGCGATACATCCGGAAGGGGGAGCCGGGGGCGCTGTGGGTGCTTTCGCAGCGCGTTGTGGCGGTGTTCGTGCTGATGACCGTCGCCGACATCAACGATCAATGCACGTACTACCAGGGCAAGCTATTCTACAACTATGACGGGCGCCTAGAGTTTGCCCGCCACAACTGGGCCGCACTTTTGGCCCAAGACCGGCAAGCAGGAGGTGTGGATGAGTGCCATGTCGAGGCTCGCCGTGCTGTACAACCTCATCGCCTCTCCGTCCTTTTCTCATCTCAGCTTTTTTTCTCCTACACATTCTGGTTTAGTACCACCTCGGATTGCTCTTGAGGAAAAAAGCGTGTGAAAAAACTATAAATGCAACTGCTACCAACCAAACTCGTCTAAACCTGGCCATACTAAAACATGTGGCATAAGCAGGTTTGCCTAAACATCGGTTCTGTTGGGTCAGAACCGTTGACTGAACCGAATTTTTGGTTCAAATAAAAAATACTTTCCAATTGTATAGAAACAGATCTGTTTGTACTTTTATGAAACCAAAATTCATTTTGAACCCAAAAACCGAATAGATCGCATGTATTGGAAAAAACAAATAATGAATTTGATCAAAGTTATGAAATTACAAAAACATTTATTGGTTTGAAAAAATAGTCTACGGAGTCAGAAAATATGTTTCAGGTATTTAAAAAAACTCTACGGAGTCAGAAAATATGAATTAAAGGAAATGTTCATAAATTTAAGAAAATGGGAAATAAAAGAGAAAAATAAGAAGAAATAAAGAAAATGGAAACATGTAAAATTGAATAAAAAAGGACAAACAAAATAGACCGAGAAGGTGCACAACAAGAAGAACAAAAGAAGTAACTAGGCACGACAAGTAAGTTGTCGCGGTTGGTTATTGCGGGTGGAAGTTAACAAAGAGGTTGAGAGTCAAATGGTACCTCACGTACAAATTTTTTGAACTTTAAAAAAGAAAAGGAAACTATATGGGGTTAAAAAAGAAAAGGAAAATATATGGGGTTAAAAAAGAAAAGGAAAATATATGGGGTTAAAAAAGAAAAGGAAAATATACGGGCCAGGCCCAGGATGGAGGTAAAAAAGAAAATGTAAAAACTAATGAAAAACCCAGCCCAGCAAAAAAGGAAAAAGAAAAGAGTCCAGGACGCATGGAAAATAGGAATTTCCTATTTAGCGCCACAGGCGCCGGTTACAGCTGTTTCTGCAAACCGGCGACTGCAGCGCGTTAGCTGGCCGCGGCCCATTAGTTTTTGTTAGCTGGGCTCGGCCCATATTTTTTACCTACTTCTTTTCCTTTTTATTTTATTTTTTTCCTAAAATGCACGGTTTTTTAGTTCGTGAAGTTTTTTCTTCCAAACCGATGAACTTTTTATTTTCAAATGCGATGACCTTTTTTCAAATTTGATGATTTAAAAAAAAGATGAACTTTTCAAATCGAATGAACTTTTTTTAAAATCTATGATTTATTTTTTCAAAATCGATGAACTTTTTCAAATCAATTGAACATTTTTCAAATTCGATGAAATTTTCTTCTAAATCGATGAACTTTTTTCAAATCCGATGATTTTTTTTTTCAAAATCAATGAACCTTTTCAAATTGAATGAACTTTTTTCAAAATGATTTTTTATTTTTTGAAAATCGATGAAAATTTTCAAATCCGATGAACTTTTTTTCCAAAATCAATTAACTTTTTCAAATCAAATGAACTATTTTCAAAATTGGTGAATTTTTTCAAATTCGATGAACTTTTCTTCAAAATTGGTGAACTTTTTTCAAATTGGATGAACTTCTTTGAAATTCGTGAATTTTTTTTTAAATTTAATGAACTATTTTTCGTTAAAGAAAATAAACATTTACCAAATTGTTTTCATATAACTAAAAAATCTAAGTGGTATAGTAAATGGTTGAGTAATAAACCGCGTGGCTGCATTAGTTCTAATATAATTCGCGTTGCCTTTGTTCACTAGTAGTCTGGTAGTCTAGTGGTTAAGCAAAGTGGTGGCAGGGTCGTGTGGTTTGTGATCAATTCCCCATGGCGCATATTTTTGGGATGGTTTTTTCGCGAGAGTATCTCTTCCTGGGCCGCGCTGAAAAAGCCTACATCGCTGACTATGAGCTCCCTGGAAAATAGGAAGAAAAAGAAGTATTACTAAACATATTAGGTGAGACAGCTGAGTTGGTTGTTCTGTACGAAGTAAATACATAGGTACATGTTTGGAATGATCACCGGATACCCACTAGTCCGTCGAGGAAAGTTATTACTCCAAGGAATGGAGTATTGATCACCAAAGTAAGCGGGTTAATTGACCCTACGACTGAAACATGGGATGTAGAGCTTATACGGGATATATTTAACCCAGTCGATGTTAACCGTATCCTGCAAATTCCTTTGAGCTACAACTCTTTTGGGATTTTGTAGCCTAGAATGGGACAAGATCAGGGTATTTTTCAGTCAGGTCAGCATACCATTGTGAGTGGAAACACCAATATCAAAATAGTGGCATTGTTCCTGCAGGTCCCGCTGCACCAAACCCAGTTTGGTCCATCTTGTGGAAGTTGCAGATTCCAGGTAAAATAAAGATATCATGTTGGAGGGCAATGAATGGAATACTGCCACTGAAAAGTATATTAATGAATAGACATGTTGGGACGAGCGGACATTGTCCTATTTGCTCACAAGGTCCAGAAGATGTTATGCATCTGCTCTTTAAATGTGAACATGCCAAGGAAATGTGGAGGTTACTAGGGATCTCACAAACAATCTCTGAATGCATACAGGAGGACATGTCTGGGTCGGTAGTTCTTCAGCACTTGATGCGTCTTCCGGAAACTAGTATGCCCAACATGATAACAGTCGGCCTCAAAGAGGGAATTGCATTAACTTGCTGGTATTTGTGGTGGATGCGTCGCCAGCAAACACATCATAACCAAATGTCCCCAGTTATACGGTGTGCAACGGCTGTTCGGGCCATCTGTTTAAACTATCAAAAATCCCTGAAGTTCAGAAATGGACATGTGAATCGTCTGGGTATCAAGTGGGCTAAACCATCTCATGGAACGGTGAAAGTAAATGTGGACGCGTCTTTTATTGCTGATGAATTGAATGGATCTGTGGGTGTGATTATTAGAGATGAACATGGGATGTTTCTTGCTGCTTCAGGATCACTAATTACCCACATCTCGGATGCACATACAGCAGAAACTTTGGCAGTGAAGCATGGGCTTATGTTAGCCCATGGGTTGGGCTTTCACTCCATCCAATTAGAATCTGATTCGATTGAGGTGATTAATGCTTGTTCAGGACAAGACATAATTTGGAGTGGAGCGTCGGCAGTTTATGCAGAATGTTTCATCATGGCGGGTATGATAGGTTCAGTTCAATTTTTGCATTGTAACCGGGAAGCGAACGAGGTAGCGCACACCCTAGCTAAGTTTGCTTATGATAGAAATGAATCTTGTACGTGGGTCGATGAACCCCCAGGGTTCCTAATTAATGCTCTGGTTAATGATGTAACTATTTTGCCAAATTAATAAAGTGCGCCATGATGGCATTCCCTCAAAAAAAATACAGAGGTTCTGAGTTTGAATCTCACCACACTATATATTTATTGAAGGTTGAAATGAAAGAGAGTGGGCTGAGCCCATGATAAGGGTGTGTGCGCGCAAGTTTGAAAAATATGAAAATGGGCTGAGACCATGATGCGGCAGTGTGTGCGCCGGTTTGTATACGTCTATGTACAGCTAGGTGGGTATAGCTTATGATCAAATGACCATACTGTTCTTATATGATTTCTGAGCAGGGGTGTACTGAAGCAACGCTCTGTATTGTTTCCAATGGTGTCGTTATTGATCAAATCGTGACTCAGACTAATCGTCGTTCAGGTCAGTCAGCTCAATGAAACATATAATCAGTTCACATTTTGTCATTTCTACAAAAAATGCTTCACATTTTGTGTCTTATGTATTAGACTGCAATGTTGTATTTTTTCGCATCCAGAGATATAAGACAACAAAACTTTGTTAGGACCTTAAGAGTATGTTCGGAAGTCATTGTACTTATGTTTTCCTATTAAAGCTGGGAACAACCTTGTATTCTTTATCTAGTCAATGAGAACTACTCCTTCCGTTTCTAAATACAAGTCTTTTAACAGATTTGCTATAAACTAAATATGGAGCAAAATGAGTGAACCTATTCTTTAAAAGAAGTCTATATACATCCAAATGTAGTATACATCCAAATGTAGTCTCTATAGCAAAATGTGGAAAAATAGTGCATCTGTTTGTTGGTCGGCGTTGGAGATGCCCTTAGTGTTTGAAAAATAATTAGTCATGGGTATATAAATGGGAAATGTAATAACCATCAGGTAAGCCTGCCCATACCCGCATATCCATATGCTTATTTGTGTCATGAACCAATTTGTCATTTCTATGTTGAACCTATTTGTGGTGTAACTTATTGTTTTGTTGAGTCATTTGTATGTTGAACTAAGTGGCTGAAATAACTATGTGTGTGTGCTGAAATGTTGAAATGTGACATGTTTATGTATTGAAAT
>NC_041390.1:2799749-2843649 GCF_002162155.2 Triticum dicoccoides | reverse complement strand
ATATATATATGTTTAAATGCTGAAATATATGTGCTAAAATGCTAAAATGGGCATATATGTGTTAAAATGATGAAATGTTGTGTTTTATATACTTATACTGAAATTATCATGGCAAAATGTGAATTGAAACATGACCGAGATGGTATTTTTACCAACTGGTGTTACCCGCACCTGGTTGGGTACGGGTATGGAAACAATATGGAACTCAGGTTGTGGGTACGGATACGGATTTGGGCAAAAAATATTGAGATGGGTGCGTGTTTGAGCGAGCATTACCCGCACCCAAACCCTGCCGGTGCAATTAGATGTTAGATCTTGATCGCACTAACTACCACAATTGAAAGTACTGTTCATCAGGCATCACACATGACGCTCTAGTTCATCTGTTTAGTTTTCGTTCTAAGTGTTTGCCTATTTTCACATCACTAATCTACCAAAGTAGCGTTTAAACAAAAAACTGTTTTGTCGACAAACTATTGTCTACTTTTTGAGGGAACAAACTATTGTCTACAGGACGATGCTAATAAACGTGGATCTTCAAGAAACCCTCCCTGACAAAACTCTCCTTCATCAACCGTCTGAACAGTGGCGACCTGCAAATGGAAGTAAATGGCCCATCAAATCACTAGTCAGCCCACAGATGCTGCTTCGCCCATGTCCGATACCTGTCCCACCTACTAGGGGCCTACCATGGAATACACTTATATACGGCCGTTCATGCTATGCTGGAAAAGACAATACGGCTGACAGCACACATCCCAATGCTGGTTCGGCGTAGTGGGTTCCGAGCTACCTGCAGACCGGCCTCTGCAACGTTTTATCGGTTTGGGCTGTCCTTATTAGTCCGATGTCATAGCAGCTCACAATTATCATTTTGTATCTTGTGTGGTTTGACAAAATGGATGGCAAGGTTGAAATGGAGGAAGAGCTGTCGTGGGAAGTGGAACAAGCAACAACTCTGACAAAAATAACAGAATAGTTTTTTTTATTACAATCGCACATCCCCACACAGCTATATATACTCAGGCCTCTTTTGGTTCATAGGATAGGAAAATCATAGAAATAAGAAAGTTATAGAAAATGAGATGACATGTATCTCAAATCCTATGAGTAGGAATAGGAAACGAGATGCTCTTTGATTCACATCATATGATTTTTTTCATTGAGTCTAGGCCAATGTTTATTTTCCTATGAAATGTGAAGGATAGAAAGAATTCCTCCAGAGGAATACGATTCCATTCCTACGAACCAACAGGATCTAAAGAAATTTTTTCTATAGAAATCCTATCCTATGAAATTCCTACAAGATTCCTCTAAACCAAATGAGGCCTCATTCTTATGAACACATGCATGCACACGTTACCTCTACGAGCACCTCCAAGATACCGAACTGGTACAACATCTTAGAATAGATAATCATTACAAACACCTTGCAGTCAACGGGAACGTGTTCTCTACACTTCCAGTGAACGAAGATCATCGAAAAGTCTGAAATAAATCTAGAAAAGTGCGAGCACAAGTGCCAAGTCTGGGACTTAAACCTCGATGGGATGGTTTCGAACCGCATAGTTATTAATGACCTGGGACAGTTTACCTGCCACGCTTTTGTATAGCAATACGGCACGAAATCTTGGACCGGGACTCTAGAGCAGTCGAACAATTATATTATGGAATAACCTGCGGATGCCAACAGCCGGCAACAGCGTAACGGCTCATTAGTTTAAGTCTCCATGACATAGCAAATCAAGTGATATCTGACATAGTGCGTTTGAAAGGTTGACTTGTTTTTTGTTTCCATGTCCGGAAACAACCACACTTCCTTTAGCTCGTCGATGAGAACTACGGCACAGAAACTGATATCATATATTAGGCCATCTCTAGTCGATCCCCTAATATTTAGAATAGTAAATGGCCGAGTATTTTTTAGAGGAGTATTTTTACTTCTTTAAATTTTGATCGTTTCTAGCCAATCCACTAAATTTAGCGAAGTTTAAGATTGGCTCATGCATTTCGTTGAACACTTGGTATGCGTCTGTGCGGTGAGAGACGGTGATGGTGACGACGCTGGTGCCCCTGCGGACTATTCCACTCCTCCTACTCAAACTCCTATGTGCAGCATGAACCTTCGGCTCTGTCTCACATGCGCCCTCATCACCAGCGCAGATGCTCCGGCGGCAACATAATGGGGAAGGCGGTGCCGAGGCGCGCGAAGCTGCGGTCTGCTGTCCCTGAGGAGTGTGCGGTACATCCTGACAAGGGAGCCGGTGGTGCTTTCACAGCGCGTGCTGGTGGTGTTCATGCCGATGACCGTCGCCGAATTTAGCGATCAGTGCACGGACTACCATGGCAAGCTATCCACAACTATGACCTAAGCCACAACTAGGCCACAGCTGGGCCGTGCTTTGGCCCAAGATCGGCAAGCAGGAGGTGTGGACGACTGCCATGTCGAGTCTCTCCGCACTGTACAACCTCATCGCCCTGACCCAGATTGCCCAGCTGCCCGACACACCTGTCTAAGCCTCTCTATCCTTTTCTCATCTTAGTTTTTTTCACCTACACGTTTTGGTTTAGTAGGAAAAGAGCATGTGAAAAAACTATAAAGGCAGCTGCTACCGATCAAATTTGCCAGAACCTGGCTGTACCAAAAGATGTCGCATAAGCAAGTTTGCCTAAACTCTGGTTCTGTTCGGCCAGAACCGTTGACCGAACCGAATTTTTTGTTCAAATAAAAATTAGTTCTCTAATTTTATAGAAACAAATCTTTTTGTATTTTTATGAAACCAAAATTCTTTGTGACCCCCAAAACAGAATAGATCGCACGTATTGGACAAAACAAATCACGAATTTGATCAAAGTTGTGAAATGAAAAAAAATTCATTCGTTTGAAAAATTTCCACGGATTCAAAAACTATATTTCACGTATTTGAAAAAAGTTCACAAATTGAAGGAAATGTTCCCAAATTTAAGAAAATGAAAAAGAAAAGACAAAAAGAAAAAGAAATAAGGAAACTTAAAACAAGGAAAATTGAAGAAAAATAGGACAAACAAAACAATAGATTGAGAAGATGCACAAGAAGACAAACAAAAGAAGTAACTGGGCACAAGAAGTGAATCGTCGCGGTTGGTTATAGCTCAATCCGACCTCACACATATATTTTTTGAAGGTTCAAAAAGAAAAGAAAAATAAATGGGCTAGGCCCAGGACGGAGGTAAAAAAAAATGTAAAAACTGATAAAAACCTGTCCTAGCAAAAAACAAACAAATAAAATCCAGGAGGCATGGAAAATAGAAAGAAAAAGAAGTATTACTGAACATATTAGGTGAGACAGCTGAGCTGGTTGTTCTGTGCGAAGTAAACACAGAGGCCTGAGTTTGCATCCCACCACACTCTACATTTTTTGAAGGTTGAAAGAAAATGAAGGTGGGCTGAGCCCATAATGAGGGTGTGTGTGCGCCAGTCTGAAAAAAAAAATGGGTTGAGACCATGATGCGGGGGTGTGTGCACCAGTTTGTGTACGTCTATGTACAGCTTGTACGTGTCACATATGGATGTGGGTATATCTTATGATCAAATGACCATACTACCCTTATACGGTTTCTGAGGAGGGATGTACCGAAGCAACGCTCTGTATTGTTTCCAATGATGTCATTATCCATCAAGTCGTGACTCAGACAAATCGTCGTTCCGGTCAGTCAGCAATGAAACATATGATCAGTTCACATTTTGTCATTTCTACAAAAAATTCTTCACATTTTGTGTCTTATGTATTCGACTGCAATATAAAAACTGATGAAAAACACGTCCTACCAAAAAAACAAAAAAAATCCAGGAGGCATGGAAAATAGGAAGAAAAAGAAGTATTACTAAAGATATTAGGTGAGACAGCTGAGCTGGTTGTTCTGTTCGAAGTAAACAGAGAGGCCTGAGTTTGAATCCCACCAAGCTCAAGATTTTTTGAAGGTTGAAAGAAAATGAAGGTGGGCTGAGCCCATAATGAAGGTGTGTGTGCGCCAGTTTGAAAAAAATGAAAATGGGCTGAGACCATGATGCGGGGGTGTGTGCACCGGTTTGTGTACGTCTATGTACAGCTTATACGTGTCACATATGGAGGTGGGTATACCTTATGATCAAATGACCATACTGCCCTTATACGGTTTGTGAGCAGGGGTGTACCGAAGCAACACTCTGTATTGTTTCCAATGGTGTTGTTATCCATCAAGTCGTGACTGAGACAAATCGTCGTTCCAGTCAGTCAGCAATGAAACATATGATCTGTTCACATTTTGTCATTTCTACAAAAAATTCTTCACATTTTGTGTCTTATGTATTGGACTGCAATGTTGCATTTTTTCGCATCAAGATGTATAAGTCAACAAAGCTTTGTTTGGACCCGAAGAGCATGTTCAAAAGTCATTGTACTTATGTTTTTCTATTAAATCCGAGAACATCGTTGCATTATTTAGCTAGTTGATAAGAACTACTACATCACAACAATTTTGAGTTGTTGTTCGGTAGAGAAACATGCATACTGATGGCACCATTTTATATATTTTGATATCAAAATATTCATAATAATTTTGAAAAACAACTAATTAGATATGCTATGATATGATGAAGTATCATGGAGAAAATCGATCAAAGCACATAACATTTGGGAGTTTTCATGCGACTTTTCATTTAACCCACCATTTTGAAAACCTGATCTAGTTCGCCGAGCGAGTCAGATCTCGCCTAACTTGCCCAGAGATGCGGACCCTGGCAGGCTTCCGAAGAAGCACAAAAGACATGTCGCGAGGCACCGCACCACCACACGCACGGCCATGGCTGAGAGGGAGGAGCAACCAAAGCCGGCTTGGAAGTAACGAGTTTGGGCTGTCCTGATTAGGCCGATGTCATTGCAGATAGTAATCATTTTTTGATCTTATGTGGTTTGACAAAATGGCTGGCAAGGACGGAATGGAGGAAGTGTTGTCATGGAGAGTGGAACAAGCAACAGCTTTGACCAAAATAACAGAATAGTGTTTTTTAGTACAATTGCACATCCCCACATAAGCATATACACTTATTCTTATGAACACATACAGGCACAAGTTACCTCTACGAGCACCTTCAAGATACTGACTGCCACAACATCTTAGAATAGATAGTCATCGGACACCTTATAGTTGACGGGAATGTCTTCAGTAGACTTCCAGTGAACGAATATCGCTGAAAAGTCTGAAATAATAAATTTAGAAATGTACGAGCACTAGTGCGAAAGTTTAGGACTTTAACCCTGATGATCATGATCATGATCAACAGCTGGCAACAGCGTAACGAGCTCATTAGTTTAAGTCTCCATCACATGGCAAATCAAGATATAGTTGACCAGTAAAATTATGGAATAACCAGCTGATGCCAACATCCGGCAACAGCGCATAACGGCTCATTAGTTTAAGTCTCCATGACATGGCAAATCAAGTGATATCTGACATAGTGCATCGAAAGCTTGACTTTTTTTCGTGTACGGAAACAACCACGCATTCTTTAGCTCGTCGACGAGAACTACAGCACAACAACTTTGAGTGGTCATTCATTGAGAAACCGAGATCATACATTATGCCATTTCTAGTCGACCCCCTAAAATTTAGAATAGTAAATGGCCGAGTATTCTTTACAGGGGTATTTTCATTTCTCTAAATTTTGATCGTTTGTAGCCTATCCCCTAAATTTAGTGCAACTTTCAATTGACTCATGCATTTCGCCGAACACTTGGTATGCGTCTCTGCGGTGAACGACGACGATGGTGACAATGCTGGTGCTGTTGCGACCTCTTCTACTCATCCTATACTCCAACTCGTATGTGCAGCGTGAACCTTCGGCTCTATCCCACATGCGCCCTCGCCACCAGCACGCATGCTCCGGCAGCGCTAGGACGGAGAAGGCGGAGCCGTGGCACATGAAGCTGCGGTCGGTGGTCCCTGAGGAGTGCATGGTTGTGCGGGACATCCACACAGGGGAGCCGGGGCGCTTTCACAGCGCGTCCTGGCGGAGTTCATGCTAAGGACCGTTGCCGACTTCAGCGATCAGTGCACGGACTGCCAGGGGAAGCTCTGTACAACCTCATCGCCCCGACCCAGTTTGCCCAGCTGCCCGACACACCTATCTAAGCCTCCCCGTCGTTTTCTCATCTCAGCTTTTTTTCACCTACACATTCTGGTTTAGTACCACCTCGGATTGCTCTTGAGGAAAAGAGCATGTGAAAAAACTATAAAGGCAGCTGCTACCGATCAAATTTGCCTGAACCTGGCTGCACCAAAAGATGTCGCATAAGCAAGTTTGCCTAAACTCTGGTTCTGTTCGGTCAGAACCGTTGACCGAACCGAATTTTTGGTTCAAACAAAAATTATTTCTCTAATTTTATAGAAACAAATCTTTTTGTATTTTTTATGAAACCAAAATTCTTTGTGACCCCCAAAACAGAATAGATCGCATGTATTGGAACAAACAAATCACGAATTCGATCAAAGTTCTGAAACATAAAAAACAATCATTCGTTTGAAAATTTTCCATGGATTCAAAAACTATATTTCACGTATTTGAAAAAAGTTCACAAATTGAAGGAAATGTTGCCAAATTTAAGAAAATGAAAAAGAAAAGACAAAAAGAAGAAGAAATAAGGAAAATGAAAACAAGTAAAATTGAATAAAAATAGGACACAAAAAGTAGACTGTGAAGATGCACAAGAAGAAGAACAAAAGAAGTAACTGGGCACAAGAAGTGAATCGTCGCGGTTGGTTATAGTTCAATCTGACCTCATGCACATATTTTTTGAAGGTTAAAAAAGAAAAGAAAAATAAATGGGCTAATCCCAGAACGGAGGTAAAAAAACTAAATGTAAAAACTGATGTAAAAACTGATGAAAAACCTGGCCTAGCAAAAAAAAAACATATTAGGTGAGACAGCTGAGCTGATTGTTCTGTTCGAAGCAAACAGAGAGGTCTGAGTTTGAATCCCACCACACTCTAAATTTTTTGAAGGTTGAAAAAAATTGAAGGTGGGCTGAGCCCATAATGAGGGTGTGTGTGCGCCAGTTTGAAAAAAATGAAAATGGGTTGAGACCATGATGCGGGTGTGTGTGTACAAGTTTAAGTACGTCTATGTACAGCTTGTACGTGTCACATATGGAGGTGGGTATACCTTATGATCAAATGACCATCTGCCTTTATACGATTTGTGAGCAGGGGTGTACCGAAGCAATCGCTCTGTATTGTTTTCAATGGTGTCGTTATCCATCAAGTCGTGACTGAGACAAATCATCGTTTCGGTCAGTCAGCAATGAAACATATGATCTGTTCACATTTTGTCATTTCTACAAAAATTCTTCACATTTTGTGTCTTATGTATTGGACTGCAATGTTGTATTTTTTCACATCTAGAGGTATAAGTCAACAAAACTTTGCTTGGACATGAAGAGTATGTTCGAAAGTCATTGTACTTATGTTTTCCTATTAAATCCGGGAACATCCTTGCATTATTTAGCTAGTCGATAAGAACTACTACATCACAACAACTTTGAGTGGTTGTTCGGTAGAGAAACATGCATACTGATGGCACCATTTTATATATTATGACATCAAAATATCCATAATAAATTTTGAAAACAACTAATTAGACATGCTATGATATGATGAAGTATCGTGGAGAAAATGAATCAAAGCACATAACATTTTTGGAGTTTTCATGCGACTTTTCATTTAACCCACCATTTTGAAAACCTGATCTGGTTCGCCAAGCGAGTCAGATCTAGCCTAACTTGCCCTGAGATGCGGACCCTGGGAGGCTTCCGAAGAAGCACAAAAGGCATGTCGCGAGACACCGCACCATCACACCGCACGGCCATGGTTGAGATGGAGGAGCAAGCAAAGCCGGCTTGGAAGTAACGAGTTTGGGCTGTCCTGATTAAGCCGATGTCATTGCAGATCGTAATCAATTTTTTTTATCTTATGTGGTTTGACAAAATGGCTGGCAAGGACGGAATGGAGGAAGTGTTGTCATGGGGCGTGGAACAAGCAACAACTTTGACCAGAATAACAGAATAGTTTTTTTTAATACAATCGCACATCCTCACATAAGCATATACACTTATTCTTATTAACACATGTAGGCACACGTTACCTCTCCGAGCATCTCCAAGATACTGAAGTGGCACCACATCTTAGAATAGACAGTTATCACAAACACCTTATAGTCGACGGGAACGCCTGCTCTAGACTTTCAGTGAACGAATATTGCCGAAAAGTCGGAAATAAATCTAGAAAAGTGCGAGCACTAGTGTCAAGTTTAGGACGTAAACCCCGATGAGCCCATTTTGAACGGAATACTTATTAATGACATTGGACAGATTACTTGCCAAAATTTTGTATAACAATAAGGCTAGTCATAGTGGGAGTAACTTAGCTAGTAACATAACACATTTCAAGAAAATTCTGCTTATGTGGCAAGTAATTAATGAGATGTGGTAACATAATATGTTACTGTAACATAGCGCTTTTCAAGATAAGATGAGTCTACGAGATAATAAATGAAGCCATCTATGATACTATTATGTTACTTTGCATTATGAAGGTAGTAACTTAGACTAGTGTCATATGCATGACACTAGTCTAAATTACTCCCCATTATGACCAGCCTAAGACACAAAAGCTTGGACCGGGACTCTAGAGAAGTTGACCATTTATATTATGGAATAAATTGCTGATGCCAACAGCTGGCAACAGCGTAACGGCTGATTAGTTTAAGTCTCCATCACATGGCAAATCAAGTGATATCTGACATAGTGCACTGAAAGGTTGACTTGCGTTTTTGTCCATGTCCTGAAAATTCCACGCATTCTTTAGCTCGTCGATGAGTACTACAGCACAACAACTTTGAGTCGTTCTGAGAAACTGAGATCATATAATAGAATATCCCTAGCCGATCTCGTAAAATTTAGAATAATAAATGGCTGAGTATTCATTAGAGGAGTATTTTTCCTTCTCTAATTTTTGATCATTTCTAGCCTATCCCTAACATTTAACGGAGTTTACAATTGGCTCATGTATTTCGTCGAACGCTTGGTATGCCTCTGCGGTGAGCGGCGGCGATGGTGACAACACCGGTGCTGCTACGGCCTCTCCCACTCCTCCTACTCCAACTCCAACATACAGAGTGAACCTTCAGCACTCTCACATGTGCCCTCGCCACCAGCATCCATGCTTTGACGGAGAAGGTGGAGCCGTGGCGTGTGAAGCTGCAGTCGGTGGTCCCTGAGGAGTGCATGGTGGTGTGGTACATCCGGACGGAAAAATATCCTATACGACCAGGCCGTATATGTCTACACTGGAGATCCACTTCTGCATCTGACACGTGTCATACCGAATCTCAAAGCAAGAACCATCGTTTCCAACTTGCAGCCCACTCCGATTCCCACGTTTAGAAAAACATCCCCATCTCTTTACATTTCACCGGCGATAGCGCAGCTCCGGATGAAGAAACATACGCACCAGCCAGCAGCCTCTATGCCCACAGATAGCTCCTCCACACCAACAGGGACAAACAGGGCGGTGCCCGAGCTGGGTCGCCGACGAACATGGCCGCTGCTTCCGACAAGGATGGAGTACCACGGGAAAGGGACTTAGCACCAGCATCAAGGAACATATCCGCGGTTGGATGGGACACGAGTTGGGCATCGATGAGCGTCTTCGTTACACGGAGAGGATGGCTTCGAGGAACGCATCGGCGGCGAGCGTCCCCGGCGAGCTTGGCGTCGACCAACGTCGCCGTTACCGGCAAGGATTGATCTACCAAGGAATAAGCAATCACACAGATAAGATACCGAGATTTGTTAATGAGGTTCACCATCATGGCTACATCCCCCGGACTTGACTATAGACGCTCCTCCCCTTGACACCGTCACAATACCGCACCCTGGGCGCCGGCACACGCCGCCAGCTCCCCCGTACGCCGGTGCTATTATATTGGCATCTATTACATTGTGTGTCTACCCCCGATATATATGAGAGGTCTAGGATACCAGTGACCTATTAGGACACAACTTGTACCCTGTTTACACACAGTTCAAAACCAAGTCCAACTGTAATCTACCTTGTACAATAATATTCGACACAACTCTAACAAACTCCACCTTAACGAATATTCTCCACCACCTTGGATTCATCCATGCGTCGAACCTCCATTACATTGGACTTGAGATACACCATGAGCACCCCTGCTACTCCCAGACTCAATGTGACTCCACCTCCAACTATAGTCCCTTCTCGTCTTCTTCACAGACAAAACTTGAGCAAAATCAAGTTCCGCATTACCCTACTTTGTGCTCCCAAACTTCCGGAGTATCTGTTCAACGTCATCACAGACCGACCACTGACCTGCGTGAAAGTGAACAACTCACATATTGGATGTCACATATAAGAGTCACTTGAACTCATCGCTCTTTCTTGACCGTCTGTCTGAAACTTGAAGGAATTTCACGGTCGCCCTGAGTCAAATCAGTAGTTGTCTCAACCTTGTTCCGGATAGTCTCTGGCATGTCCCACAGCTATAGCACTTCGCCTCCTTCTGTATTTATCATCCACAATTTGTGTGCACTGAACACCACAGAATATATGACCATGTACTCTCTTAGCTTTTGATAATTTCAGACTTTCCGCCACTTTCTCAGATTCTTCATGGTCAACTCCTGTCCATCAACCGGCACCCATAGACCCAGTCACCAACTTGAATCTGGTACTCGTCAACATTGCTTCAGCATCCTCTGCACAATTTGCCTGACCACATGTCTGACCACCAGTGTCTTGGCCCGTCGTTGTGTCCCGTGCTTACCGCACGCCTCACTGCTATCACCACATCGAGCCTCTGCTATCCTGATCGAGTCTCTAGGGCCGCGGACCCACACCATTCAAACCCCTACTGGAGAGAGCCACCGATCATCACCGACCGATGCCGAGTATCACGTCTCCATCAGACCACTAGGCCCAGTCCGATAAACGTGTCTCTCGTTATCTGGCTAAAATAGGCTTCTACTCTCCATGCATTTACGCTGTAGCCCCTCAATTGGCACAGAGTGAAGTCATTCATCAGACTCCAGTTTCACCTTCAGCATGACTCCATGGTGGTTGTACATGCCACCCTGCCATGCCCTGTCGACTCCAAGCTCTCATGTGCACCGTCTTGAATCAACCCCATGCCATGGTCTGTCGTAGCCGCACAAGCCCTCAGGCCTGCACCACTTGTTTCCACGCCCCAGAAGTTGGCCACCATTAGCATCACGCTCATATGCCGTCGTCGCTGAAATCACTGCAATCTTCTGCTTTGACCAACATCCATGTCAGTCCATCAGACAATCCAGTTCGACCCAGCCGAAATTATCCGACTGCAATCCATGCTCCACCCTGCGTCTTGTCCGCCCCGCACTTCTCCGTGCATTGCTTGACGCCCTGTGTATGCATGATCTCTGCACACGCACTCCGGGCTTCACGACCCTGTGTATGTCGCTAACCTGCAAACCTCGTGGTAGAACCACGTGCAATTAGCAATTACCTCCAAAGAAAATTACTTCCTGTAGCTCCCGTAGGTGTGCTTAGCATGTACCCCCACACCTCCGAATGCCTTTTGTTTTGGACGTCGATAACTGCCACACGTGTGGCAGGAAAGGAGACGCATCACACGTCTCTAATGCAAATAGATTGCCACGTCATCACATGCATGTATACTATAATCTTTTTGGATTTTCAGTTTTTAAAATGTTTTATCTCTTAAATGAAAAATTCGATTGAAGATCCGTTTTCACCATTAAATCCTTCGTGGCGAGATCTTCAAAACTGGATCTCATATCGATATATTTCGGCAAAAAAAAATTTGGTTAAAAGTTGCCATGTCTATTGCACATGAATTGCCATGATATTTACACTGAAGTTGCCATGATATATTTCAACTATTTTCTTTTACATTTAAAAGTAAATTTTAACATATTATAAAACGGAGATTAAGAAACTAGACTTGCCATGCACCATAAACTAAAATTGCCATGATACATGCACTTAAAATTGCCATGGTTCAATAAAAAAATATTTTCATGATCAAAGTACTGGAATTGCCATCATCAAAAAACTAAAATTACCATGATCTACAAACTAAAAATGCCACGATATCCAATTCCCGTGTACTTCGTGCACGCCCTTACTCGCCGAGACGCTCAATCGCCAGTATGCAATACGTCGCTGCCGCTTTTGCTTACGGTCAGATTCGTTCCATGCCCTGCTGCCTTGGCCTGCACGCCGATTGGGCTGCTCGCCGCTGCTGCATACGGACTCCTGCTACTCCCATCTGCATGCCTTGGCTGCCGGACCGATATTCCGCGGCCTCACTCCGGATCGCCCGCGCCTCGTCATGATGTGCCTGCACCCGTTGCTGCCGTCATCCCAACATGATCTAGCTGACACGTTTTTCATCATTTCCGATCGCTTCTCCATACTCTAGAACAACAATCCGCAACCTTCTTGAACCTTGCTCATGAAATCACTTGTTAAAATAAATTCGAGTCACTTCGTCGATCTACCGGGGACCAAGCAATCACACGAACAAGACACCGAGATTTGTTAACGAGGTTCACCATCATGGCTACATCCCTGAGGCTTGACTACGGACGCTCCTCCCCAGGACACCGTCACAATACCACACCCTGGGCGCTGGCACACGCCGCCAGCTCCCCCGTGTGGGATACCAGTGTCCTATTAGGACACAACTCGTACCCTGTATAGTCCAAAACCAAGTCTAACCGTAACGTACCTTGTACAATAATAGTCCACACAACTCTAACACAAGGAGCGCATCGGCGGCGAGCGTAGCCGTTGCCAACGACGATGGCGTCGAGGAGCGCATCGGCGGCGAGCGTCGCCATGCAGTCCGGCGTATCACGCCGGTTGCTGCAGAGTTTGGGGCTATAGAAATTGAGATTTGGCAAAGGAAAACGATGAGAAGAAGGGTTGTTTTTTTTAGGGAAACAGCAGGACTCTGCTGCGTATTTTTATTAATTTTAAATAAAAGAATACAAATAGTCCAAGTAAGAGAAAAAGAACTATACATCAAAACTAAAAAGAAAATCTAGGAAAGGTAAAAAGAACAAACATACATACATACAAGGAAAACAAGCAGCAAAAATACCCATTTGGACCAGCAAGTTATCTGAACATTGCAATCCAATCCGCCATGCCGGAATAATCCTGTCTTCTTGCTCTATGAGTGAGCCATTTCATCTCTTCTTTGAATTTGCGGCTGGAAGCATATAGATTTGGGAGAATCTTTTTAAATATAAAATCATTCCCATCCGGACAGGGGAGTCGGTGGCGCTTTCACAGCACGTGCTGGCTGTGTTCGTGCTGATCACCGTCGCCGACTTCAGCGATCAGTGCACGAACTACCAGGGCAAGCTATTACGCATCTATGATGGGCGCCTGGAGTTTGCCGGCCACAACTGGGCCACACTTTGGCCCAAGACCGGCAAGTAGGAGGTGAGGATGATTGCATGTTGAGGCTCACTGCGCTGTACAGCCTCATCGGCACCGACAAGCGGCTCCACCACATGGAACAAGGGTCGATGACGGCGGGGCTGACAATTATGATTGAGCAGGAAGTTGATTATGTCACCATTGCAAAGAACTTACATCTAGCCAGCCGTATTGTTTGCCAATGGATGTCGTTATCTCGTGGCTCACATTAATCATCGCTCAGGCCAGTCAGCTCAATAAAACATATATGGCGAGCTCACATCTTGTCGTTTTTCTAACTTTTTCTTCACATTCCGTGTCTTATGTATTGGGGTGCAATGGTATATCTTTTTGCATCTAGAGGTATGAAACAACCAAATTTTGTTTGAACCTGAATTGTTCGTTCAAAAGTCGATGCACCTGTTTTTCTCTATTAAATCCGGGAACAACCTTTTATTCTTTAGCTAGACGATGAGAACTACATCACAAGAACTTCTAGTGGTTGTTTGGTAGAGAAACATACATACTGATGCCACCCTTTTATATATTATAACATCAAAATATTCATGATAAAGTCTGAAAATAGCTAGTTAGATATGTTGTGGTCTAATGAAGTATCATGTAGAAAATCAATCAAAGCACAAATCATTTTGGGAGTTTTCATCCGCATTGTCCTTTTACACCACCATTTTGACGACCTAATCTGGTTCGGCCGAGCGAATCAGATGCAGTATAACACGCCGAGAGAGGCGGACCCCGGCAAGCTTCTGAAGAAGAACAAAAGACATGTCGCGAGGCACAGCACCACCCCACCGCACCACCGTGGCTGAGAGGGAAGAGCAACCAGAACCTGTATCAAAGTAATAGGTTTGGGCTGTCCTGACTTGCCGATGGCGAGAGCAGCTCATTATTTCTAGTTTTTTGGTAACTTCTGCAGTTAGACAAAATCCAATCGTTATTGCAAACATGGCCGGCAAGGGCGGAATTGAGGAAGAGCAAGCTGTTTTGGGTAGTGGAACAGCCAGCAGCTCGGACTAGAGTAACGGAATAATTAATACGGTATATAGTGACATGAGAGAGGTTACTTGCCACAATTCTGTATAACAAAGCAATTGCTTATTATATACTCTCTCCGTCTCAATTTACTTGACTTAGATTTGTCTAGATACAGAAATATTTAGACATGTTTTAGTGTTAGTACAGTATATAGTGACATGAAACAGGTTGCTTGCCACAATTTTGTATAACAAAGCAATTGCTTGTTATATATCTCTCCGTCTCAATTTACTGGACTTAGATTTGTGTAGATACAGAAATATTTAGACACGTTTTAGAGTTAAATACATCAATATCTAGACAAATCTAAGACAAGTAATTTGAAACAGAGGTTATATTCAGTAGGATTTGATTATATGAACATGAATATTTGTTACTAATTATATAGTGCGATGGTTTTCTTACTTTTATGATTGTTTGTTATTATTTACTAAGATTTGGTTATATTCAGTAATAATATAAGAACTGAAACTATATGTTCAGTAAATTGCATTAATGAACATAAACTTTTGAATTAATAATATAAGAACTAAAACAGAAAATACATGTAATCATAAAATATTTATTGAATATAAGTAGCATAATTGTCCCTCCATTTCTTAATATAAGTCTTTTTAGATATCTCAATGTGGACTACATACGGATGTATATAGACGTGTTTTAGACTGTAGGTTCACTTATTTTGGTCTGTATGTAATCCGTATTGGAATCTCTAACAAGACTTATATTTAGGAACAGAGGGAGTAGTTAAGGCACTTAAGTCTTTTTCCATGTATGTTGCATGTTGAGGTGGGGCTTTATCAATTCATAATTGTGTAATGAGGTGGTATAATTGCATGTTCGGTTAAATATGTTTGTGGGTATCAACTATTTAGTTTATAGGAAAATGATATGATACTTTGGAGCAGTTGGTCAAGTATATTATCAAATTCATAATTGTGTAATAAGGAGGTATAATTGCATGTTCGGTTAAATATGTTTGTGGGTATCAACTATTTAGTTTATAGGAAAATGATATGATACTTTGGAGCAGTTGGTCAAGTATATTATCAAATCAACTGCAGTTGCTAACAACTAGCGGCTCCATCATATCTCAATTGGTCGGTTGACAGTTAACTTGTGGTTTTTTTTCTTCATATCCGGGAACAACCACACATTCTTTAGCTCATCGATGAGAACTACAGCACGAATACTTTGAGTTGTCGTTAGGTGAGAAACTGAGAACATATATTAGATGATAACGTAATTGTACTGGTCAAAATATTGAAGATAATTTCAAGGCGTGTCAAGAAACTAGTCAAGGTAATTGTATATGTGAGTTGCACGTTTGACATGTTTGCATTTCTTTGTTCCCTCTGTTCTAAATGGGTCTTAATTGGACCCTTATACTCCGCTAGGAAGAAAGGAAAAGAAAGCTACCTCATGTTTGAGTTTTGCCGGAGGCGGAGATACGGCTAGAGCATGTCCTGCTGTGGTGCCGTCGCTAATAGCAAGCTGCATTAATTTGAGGCAACATAGGAGGAAGCGAAGCCTTGGAGGATGAAACCAAAAATTCTTGACAAAAATGTCGGAATCGTTCATGGAGTTACATGAGACAAGTTCTATGACCACAAAATTACTAGGACCGGCCGGAAATCTAGAAGGCAATTGTTCATGTATATTACTGAATCAAATGCGGAGGACAATATTTGGAACAGTGTACGGATCTAAGGCTCTACCACAGAAAGGTAATCAGATGATATATACAAATTAACTTATATGAATTTTTATTCACAAATTAACTTAATGGCAAAGTGGTGCTATGACTTCGAACTGCTTTTGTCTCACGATATCAGAATGATATGTATTTGGAAAGAAAATTTGATTGCTAGAATGAGATTATGTACAAACGGATGGAGTACCTAAAGCATAACCCCCGTCTTCGCGTATTTTAGACCCCCAAGTAATCATTGTCGTATTTCTAATGGATGTTCACTACTCGAATCCACAACTTTGGTCAGTGCCCTGATGTTTGCCGAGTTCATTTTATTGCGATCTAGGCAAAGCAAGGCAAAGCCGAATTCTTGGTGCAAAAAACACAGCAAAGACCTAGCGCTCACAAAGGAAGATCTTTGCCGAGTACGCACACAAAAAAAAACTCGGCAAAGAAAAAAAAAAGCAAACTCCGCACTTTGCCGAGTACATGCGAGAAAGAACTCGGCAAAGGACTAACCATGTGTTCCTCCCCTCAGCGGCTGGTAGCGGGTTCCATTTACCGAGTGTCACCCAAAGCACGCTCGGCAAACATTTTTTAATTTTCTTACATAAAATGCAGAAAATGTTTGTCGAGTTCATGTTTTCTAGCGCTCGGCAAACACATGCAAGACCTCCTAGAGACTGACACGTCCAGAAGTCTTTGCTGACTTTCCTCTACTAGCACATGGCATAGACAAGCATGAGCTCATAGCGACTGACATGTGGAGCATTTGCCAGAGTGTAACACTGGGCAAATCTTTCCAGCAGGAGTATGGCAAAGGGCAACCAACTTGGAGGAGTTTTCACTCTACACACTTCCAGAAATTTTTGGAAGTTTTCTAGAACCTTTCATACTTTCAAAATATTGACCAAACTTTTTTGGATACCTATTAAGTATACCTTTCCGGAATTCCCAAAACGCTTCCGGGACCTGTTTCCGTTGCATTCATTGCTTGAGAGATCGATAATGATGAAGTAATTCGTTCTCGGTAAAAACAGGTAATTGTACTCTTTTGACTAACTAATGTAGGCACATGTTTTATTCTGTGAGGAAGGTAAATGTACGAAGTGACTAAAGTATGTATGTACACATGCAACACAAAGCTTGGGTCACCACAAACATAATACACTACACCGAGCAGGCGATCGTCTAGAACTTCCGAGACACGAACAATCATGTGTATGCGGCAGGCACAAGCCGCGGCTTGACGACGGCCTTGAGCGGGACGGTCTTGGGCAGTGCCAGCCCGAAGGTCTCAGCCATGTCCACCTTATCCTCTCCGTCTGGCAGCCGCCACTCAAATGCGTGCACCAGCATTCCCAGGAAGTACTGCACAAACACCATTCCAGCCAGCTTCCCAGCGCATATCCTTCTACCGGCGCCAAACGGGATCAGTTCGAAATTGTTCCCCATCGGGTCGATCTTGGCCGCCGGCCCGGATAGGAACCGCTCTGGCCGGAATTCCAAGGGATCCTCCCATGCGGCCGGGTCCCGCCCGATGGCCCAGATGTTGATGATGAGCCGCGTGTTGGCAGGGACATGGTGTCCATCGACCTCGCACTCCTCAAAGGAGAAGTGCGGGAGACTGAGCGGCGTGGAGGGGTGGAGGCGCATGGCCTCTTTGCATATAGCTTGCAGGTAGGGGAGGTTGGCAATGTCGGATTCCTCAAGGCGGCGGTCACGACCGATGACACGGTCCATCTCCTCTTGGGCGTGTGCCATGATAGACGGGCTTTTGATCATCTCCGCCATTGCCCACTCCACAATGATCGACGACGTGTCCGTGCCTGCCGTGAACATGTCCTGCAAGCATGCACGCACGGGTTTAAAATAAAACCCCAAGTGCTACTACGCGTTAAGTGTTTTCGTGTGAATGCTTGTATGTATTCAAGAGTGGTCTATCTATCATGCACGGGATATCCAATATATGCGTCCACCTTTTATCGTGCCTCAGAAGACATGCAAACCAGTTTCTGTATTATGTATAACCACCTCACATATCATCGTACCTCCTTTCTCCACACATTGTGGGAGATTGCTATGTAATGTACGTTATCCAATGCTTGAGAACACTGTCCTGCCGACTGCGTGGCCCCACTGGCCCACCGCTTCCAGTACGTCTCTATATCTTTTTTTTATGGGTGAAGTACATCTCTATCTTACAAATGTCTTCTTTCTTCTTTTTTATCTAAATAATTTAGATGGCTGATAATATTTTTTGAAGCATATGTTTGATTTACATTCTGAACAACTGGGTTTATTCTAAAGGAGATATCTAAAACAAGACCAATATTGAATATATTCTTGCAATCTATTTTTTTTTAAAAATACAATAAAAATTTGACTATAATTTTAAATTAAAATTTTCAAGGTTCACTAACTTCCAGGGTTCACCACAATGTTTAATTGTGTTTTAAACTTTTAATGCAATTTTAACTTGAATTCTGCAAATTTATTTCTTTTATAAAATATAAATAGTATTTATCAATTTCCGTTCGAGCGTGCTACCCTATTTTCACTTTATGCGAACAACAATGTTTCATTGTATTTCAGTGTGGTTCAACCAGTTTTTGTTGGTTTTCATCAAGTAGGAGCTAAATTAAATGTCTCATATTTCTGTCCACTGGCCATATTATCTCGAGCTTGTTCCGCTGTATGCCACAAAGTTTTTATGTCTTCCAGTTGTACTCAGACCAATTTTGTTGGGTTTCGTTCTGTTTTGGAGCGCACTATAATGTTTCATTTTGTATGAGTGTGCTACCCTGCATTTACCTTGTTCCAGTGCTCACTATAACATTTCATTGTGTTTCATGTAGTTCGGGCCATTTCATCTAAATTGTCAAAGCATATTTAATATTGGGGTTTTTCTAAGATATCATGGGGAGAAAAGTCACATGTTCAAACGGAATATTTATCTGTGATTTATTTCAAGAAAATATGGGCCTTCCAAGTTTTTTTTTCGAAATGGGCCTTCCAAGTTCAAGGCTGAAAATAAAATACGTGTACTAATTAGTAGGAGAGGAGCTATGTCCATAAAACCACCACAATACAGTCTGTCATTAGCAAAAAAAAAAAACCGCCACAATATGTTTGGGTGACAAACTGCATCGAAAGCAACGTCATACGGTGGCAAAAAATACTGACGATTAATGTTAATTGCTTTGATGTCATTTCAGCGATTGCTTAGTTATATGAACGTCATACGGTGGCAAAAAATACTGACTATTCCACCAACAACATGGAAATATGTTTGATAAAAAAAAAAGAAATATGTTGCAGCAGTTTTTTCAACACTAGCCAGCTGTTGAGAACAAGAAGTGTAGGCGGGGTCGGGTGGGAGCTTACAGTGATGAGGCCCTTGATGTTGACCTCAGTGATGATCTCGCCCCCCTCCTCGTCGTTGATGGCACGGAGCCTGTCCACGAAGTCCAGGCGGCCCTCCCGGAGACGGTCCTCGGCCGTCGCGGCGTGCTCCGCCAGCAACTTGGTGACGAGCCCGTCGAACTGGATATGGATCCGGCGCAGCTTGGCCTGCACGCCTTGCAGGTCCAGCCACGACAGCGCCGGCACGAAGTCGCTGATGTTGAAGAGCCCCGTGCCGGTGAGGAGCGACACGATCATCTCCTTGTAGGTGTTGGACTCGTCACCCTGCGTGTCGAACACCCGCTTGCTCACGGTGATCCTTCCCACGATGTTGGCAAGCGCGCACACGAGCATCTCTGGCACGACGACGGGTCGCTCGGCTTCCGCGGCCTCCAGGACGGCACGCAGGGTGCACCCGGCCTCGTCGCGGCGCACGGCCGCCCAGTCAGCCACCGCGCGCGCCCCGAGAAGGTGCACACTCGACAGCTTCCGCATCAGCTTCCACTTGGGCCCGTAGTTGGCGAACACCATGTTCTGGCACCCGTACGACATGTCCTCCGCGCTGGCCACCGCCGGCCGGTTCGCGAACCGCTCGTCCAGCGCCTTCAAGAACGTCCGTGCGGCCGAGGGCGACGAGGCCACCACCACGCCGCAGGTACCCATCCTCAGGTACATGACCGGACCATACTTGCGCGCCAGCGTCAAGAGACCGGAGTGAGGGGCCGGGCCGATCAGCGGCAGCGCGCCGAGAACAGGGACGCCACGAGGTCCCGGTGGAAGCCGGCGGCCGGAGGCCGAGTTGGGGTTCAGGGAGCGGAGCGCTAGATGGAGTAAGAGGCACATGAAGGTGCAGCATATCACGAACGGGTCGGTGAACACAGCGGCGAGCTGCATGGTGGTGCGCGCTGTGTGAAGAGGAATGAATGTGGTAGAGCTCGCGGTTTGATCGCTAGCTAGGGGAGTATCCGTCTATCTATTTATATATGTATCTATCTATTTATCTAACCTCTATACCTCAGTCAATCTATCTATCTGTCTATACCTCTCTCTCCATATATATACCTATACTAATTAGGCACTCCTTAGAAATTCCAACGTTAATTAGAATTTACTAGTCCTACATCTACATGGGACCGAGTTATTACTGTGTAGATTAATCTTCATAGAAAAGAAAAGAAAACCCACAAATCGACCCACAGGCTGTCAATTCTGGTAGTTTGGATCAATATATGAGTAGAAAGCCCACCATCTTGAAGCCGAAAAAATGGCCCAAAAGGCTCTCACGGATGTAAAAAAACCAGCCACGTTAAGCAGTCATACTGCCTCTCTCTCTCACGTCTCTCTCTTATTCTGTCCTGTTGCAATCGGATTCTCCTATTTCTCTTCCATAAGATATGTTTCTCTCTCGGATTGGAGGAATCTTTCAAAGAAAAGTCTATCCATCAGATTAACAAAAAATACTGGCGTTAGAGACATATCTCCAAGCCCAATCTCCTGATCCAACCCGATGCTCGCAATATCTCGAAGCCAATCTGCTTTCTAACTGTTGCTCTGTTTTTCGCAGAAAGGCCCACACATGCCCTCTCTTCATGTCGCCGCCGCACAGTTGGAGCCTGATCTATCGATGTCATGCTAGCTATCATGTACCAGGTCGATAGTTGTCTCCTACATCAGCCGTAAGTCCGCCAACCATGTTGATGCACGAGACCGCCAACGCCGCTGCTGCCAGCAGCCCAATTAAGTTGCACATGCCACAAGTGCAGCCACTGCTATCACCGTGATTAGGCAGATCAGTTTTACTTATAGCAAAGGCACTTTGTTTATCAAATTTGCATCTCATGTAGTTTAGGTTTGTGGCCGATCAGTTATCTTCGTAATAACTGATGAATTGCTAATTCACGGCTTACTGGCACCTTTTAATATTCTCTTACTTTCATACAGGTGTTTATGGGCAATCTGCTATATCTTTAACAAGTCACGCAAAGTTCAAGAGAATTTTTGCAGCAGCCTTTAGTTAATTCTAGGTAATCACTTTTATTCTGATTGTATGTTTAGGCATCTTTTAAGCAGAGGCATGTTTCATGGTAGCTCCTACTGATTTTCTCTTTCATAAAAGATCGAACAATCTATACCTAGAGAGCGTCCTTTTATTCTATGGATAATACACACGTACACGCTCGATCAATTCAAGAATTAACTATATATAATTATATATACATATAGATAGGCATCAAATACAGATTTTGTTTTTGTACTTTCATGATTCATCAAATACAGAATTCACTCTATACAAATTCTATCTACCACCGGTGGTAGTTACCACCATTTGAGTTTTGTATGTTGTATGTAGTATTTATCAAACCGTAGAGTGTATATGCATAGTATGTAGTATATAAAAATGTTTAGGTAGTATATATACTAGTTTTTAGGTAGTGTGCATCATATTTTGAGTATGCTCTTTTTACGTACAAATATATATGTATTTCTCAAATATAATAAAAATTGTGGGCCAACTTGCTATTTTTTGATGTAACTCACTTTGGAATATGTTGTATAAAATATATGAACATATTTATAATGATAAATTAGTATATATAACACTATATGGTAGTATATGAGACATGTGAAGTACCTGCATCTGGGTGGTACGATGAATCACACACACACACACACACACACACACAAAAGCACACGAGCGTTGCTTCCTTTTTTTGAATGTGCAGCATGGACTGTATGACAGGATCACAGGACAATGGCGCACCAATCAAGGTTGGTTAGCGCACGTGTGGTACATCATCAGTCGACTCTTTCATACATGTAGCGTAAATCAGATCTTCCTAGTGTGGAAAAAAATGCGTGTGTTGTGCTACAGTCCGCACCTGTCGCCAAGAGCATGTTGTAGGAGAAATTTCTCCTTTTATTCCATTTGATTCAACATGTGTCCATGCTGTTAGCTTAGTCAACATTATTTTAGCTTCTTCAGACTTTATTTTATAAGGAGTGTTTTCAGACTTTAATACGGTTGTTTATCCAAAAACGGCTGCTAAGAGTATATAATTGGCGGTGTACCTTACTATAAATAAAAATAGTCTTTCAAATATACTACCCTTTCACAGAAATATTGGAATTGCCATTTGGGCTAGAAAACTTCTAGCGTAGATGATACTAATTCTCCCCTTGTTGTGATCATATATTTTATAGTTATGTTGGTTAATCAACAAGTCTAATTCTTCGAGCATGTCATGCAGGGCGCGTCCGGCCTCGTAGCGGTGCAGGCTCGCCCAGTCTGCGACTGCGCGCGCCCCGAGAAGGTGCATGTTCGACAGCTTCCGCATCAGCTTCCACTTGGGCCCGTAGTTGGCGAACACCATGTTCCCGAACCCGTACGAGACGTCCTCCACGCTGGCCACCGGCGGCCGGTTCGCGAACCGCTCGTCTAGCGCCTTCAGGAACGTCCGTGCGGCCGAGGGCGACGACGCCACCACCACACCGCAGGTACCCATCCTCAGGTACATGATGGGACCATACTTGCGTGCCAGCGCCGCGAGACCGGAGTGAGGGGCCGGGCCGACTAGCGGCAGCGCGCCGAGGAGGGTGACGCCACGAGGTCTTGGTGGAAGCCGGCGGCCGGAGGCGGAGTTGGGGTTCAGGGACCGTAGCGCTAGATGGAGTAAGAGGCACAGGAAGGTGCATCATATCACGAACGGGTCAGTGCAGTGCACAGAGCGGCGAGCTGCATGGCGGCGCGCGCTGTGTGAAGAGGAATGAACATGCTAGAGCTCGCGGTTTGTTCACTAGCTAGCGAAGTACTATTTCGTGATGTTATGTACGGATCCACTTATGTATGTCTTTCTTTTCTGAGATTATGCATGCCAAATGTCAATGCTGAGGGACAAGTGGACAACCTAGCATCTATCTATCATATACTAACTAGCAAAAAGGTCCGTGCGTCACAACGGGACAAAAAAATCCTCTCATATCTCTAACCGTGTCAGTTGGACAAACTGTGCATGGCCGATTGGTGGGTTACGAGATCGAACCCTGCCATCGGCTATTTTATTTTTTGCCAACTCTTCGGACGTAGGCCGCAGTGCGCCGTCAGGTGAGCTTCTTTCGTTGCGCCAAAACGGGTGGCAAGTAACGAAACCAAATAGTGTACATGAAATTAATTGAAGCGGGACCAAATAAAGCAGGACGAAATCAAGAATATCACCTCCCTTTAATAGTAGGTATAGATATAGATATAGATATAGATTATTAAGACAAAAGACAAATAAGGCATCATGTTCGTCCACACAAATTTAATTATCAAGACCGTTAATTTCTCAATATAAACGGCTCAGATTTAAATATATTACGTTACATATAAATACTATATGTACGTTCATATATTGTATTGCACATTGAAAATTTGTCACGTGCCTCTACGATGGAATTTGTACAATCACCATCATATCGAAGGACACATACAAGTTTGAGAGTAGGCAACCAATACAAAAAATCCAATCTCATGTACGTGTACTAATAGGATAGTAGCCACTTGATGGGAAAAAACTGGAACTAAGAAAAGAGCAACAAATCTTCCGTACGTGCGTGCGTGCGTCGCCAACAGGAGTCCGCTTTGCATAGGAATTATCTTTTTTTTTAGTTGGGTTCACATAGGAATTCTATATGGCCCTAATACAAGTCATGTCATCCAGATTGGAATTTTCAAAAGGAGCAATATAATCTTCCGTACGTGTGCATGGCTAACAGGAGAGTTGTCCTATTCAGAATAAAAAAAAAATAAAACTATACATGCGCAGATACTCATACGTACACACATACACTTACTTCTATGAACACACTACACACACTTTACCACTAAGAGAACCTCCAAGAAACTGAGCTGACACATCATTTTAAAATTGTCGAAGTTGCCACAAACATCTTTGTAGTCCATGGAAAAGTCTCCTCTCACTGAGTGTGCAATGCTAGCAGAACGAAAATAAATCTAGAAAAATGCGACCATCAGTGCGCCAAAAGAGTTTTCAATCATATAATTTTGAAGTAACAAATTTTTTTAGTCTAATTTATAGCAGCGCATACTATAATTTAACTTTGATCATAGATTAGACAAATTCAAAATGTTTATATGTGACAAATAAATATACCATTAAATTCTTGTTCGGCAAAAGTTCATAGTGGTATTAATTTGAAGTCATAGAAAACAAACAAAGTATACATTTAGTCTAATTTATGGTCAAGGTTGTATTTTAGAATGGGTGCACGAGGGAGTAAGAAATTTAAAGCAACAATCAGGTGATGTTATAGGAAACCAGACAGACGTCGTTCCCTATTGCACATTAGTAAAACGCCCGTGCATTGCTACGGGCTATACTGTATATACATGAATCAGACAAATTATTGATATTGAAGCTTATTTCTCTCTCATACACCAACCTTAAGGTCGACGTTAGGTTCCCCCGATCTAGTGTAGCAACATAAAAACTCCACCCCATGACACACCCTTATGTTTTCCTGTCGGACCCTCCCCTTCCGCTCGGTTTTCGCCGTAGTGAGACATTTCTCGCTGGAGCCCCCTCCTTTAAAACGGGATGACGCCCACCTCACCTTCGCCATCGCGGCCTCTCTCCTTCACACCATACTTCCCCACGAAGGGATTGCATTTAGACGTCGAAAAAAATCGATGGCGAGGGAGTCATGGAGGAGGGGTAGAGAACGAACCGGTGAAAGCCAAAAAACCTGCGTACAATGTTCGCTCTGCCTGGGTCATAGAGGAGTCCCCCTGGTAGAGGAGTTTGGGGAGAAGAGGACGGCGACGCGAGGACACGTCGGGAGGATCGCAAGGAAGGCACGTTGGTAGAGGAGATCAGAGAGAAGAGGACGGCAGCGTGAGGACGTCGGGATTATCGCGAGGAGGGCAGGCGATGGGAGGATTGCGTTCACATACACGTTAATGGGCCAGCCCATGTTGTGATGTGATGATGTCAAAGGTGGGCGAAAGATAGGAGTGGTGGGATGAGGTGGAGTGAGGCGAGACTACCAACTAAGACATTAGTAGTAGAGATTACTGAGAGTTGGTATAACATACATAATCCTTATGGAAAATGTTAGGCCGAATCTTTGAGTAAGTGAATCTATCTTGTAAACTCCATTGTAGACCATGCATATACATTATTCTCCAGAAGAACTGGTGCAGATTATTTGAAGGAGCTTGATATCCCATATCCCATAGTCCTCGTGTAGTCTTGTATTGAAAGATATAGGTATGTAAGACAGTTAGCTTGGAATGAAATAGATAATTAAATGGAAAAGAGAAGAACTGAAATGAGTTAGAACTTCCAGTAGGGTCACATTTCATTACTCAAACTAACCAAAAGTTTCAGAACCGAGTTCTTGGAGCTCTTTGTCTTTGAGGTCATCATTCTTTATAATCTAAAACGTGAATATTTGGTTGGTAAAGAACATTACGTGTTAAATATGATATGTTATAGCAAGCCTAATATCAGGACCACCTCTCATGGGCACAATCAACTCCCTAAAGCCTCTTTTTTTATCAGATGCATAATGCACATCACTTACTGAGGAAGATTTTAGCCTCTTCAACATAACAATCGGCATCCCTTGTCAAAGCTCACACCAAAATAACTGCACGTGTAATCATTCTACACTTTGATTGATAGACTGAAAATAAGTACACAAAAGATAGGAGCTACTCACATTCAAACTTTTGCCACAAGCTCGTTGATGGTCATGCCCCTTCAACATGTTCACACATAGTGCATCAAAAAATAATATTCCTCCAACCAGCCTGTACAGAATGCCTCAAATTGGCATGATAAAAAAATCCAGATTGCATTATTCACTGAAATTATAAAAAATGAAAACATCTCAAACCAATATGTATGTAGAACCTGAAATTATATCTTAGGTATCAAAACGACTATACAACCTTCCAAAAACGAAGGAGGACCATACATAACACAATACTCCTTTCCAGCGCTTTACGTCGCCCGCCTCCCAATGCATCCCTGGTCATCTCCATGGCCTACAGGAGGCGCTTCACCTACAGCAGAATTTCGAGATAGGAATCCCTTCTTCACCTACATCAAAATTTCGAGATCCCAACACTATCAGGCTAATACAAAGATCCATGAGAAGTGTGAACGCACCAACATCTCCGGGTATGCATGGACCGTACGGGTAACTGATTTGGGAAATGTAGGCGGCGATGCTGGCATGGCTGACGTCACATGATGCATCTATAGTGAGACCGGCGGCGGCCAGCAGCACCGTGGCGGCCCAATTCGATAAGCCCGGCGGTCGAGTACCTGGAAGGCCAGTAGCCCACGCCCACGACGTTGGCAAAGTAGCTCGGGATGGCAGCGGCGAATCGCTGGGTCACCCGTGTTAGTGACCTCGAGGCACCATTGACGGAAGGGGAGCTTGTTTCCACTGTCACAGATCTCCCATGCGACATCAATGGTCGACAGTATCGGTCTCTCTCGATGGACCGGATCTTTCCCTGTCACGGTATTCAGGGGAGAGGGGGTAGGCAGTGCCAAACAGCGGAGGGAGAGGCTTGACCTGGCAGGTTCTTGATCGGTTTGACAGTTCTTTTTTCAAGGATAGCTGAATGCCCTTGCGTTGCTATGGGACATCCAATATATATATATATATATATATATATATATATATATATATATATATATATATATATATATATATATTGATCAATAACCATAAGGTTATTAATTCTACTTCACAAACTTCGACAATGCATGCACATTTTAATTTTCGATCAAAAAACAAAGATAACAAACTCCTATAACAGTGGATAAAATACAAGAAATCAGTCTAACTAAAAATACCACGTCTACCTTAGAACGTCTATAATATCAATAAGAAGTCTGCTACAAAACCTACTAACAGGTGGAAAAGGGGCAGCTAGTATCTCTCCAACAAACAAAATCATACCATACAAAATAGATTGCCTGCAGTCAATAAAACACTAGTAGGGCATCTGAACAAAAAATACATAGGGAAAATGGAACATGTCTTTTCGAAGATTACATCAATCCTGTCAATGTTAACCACAATACTGAAGATAGGCCATAATGGCCACATGACCATCTGCACTGTACTGATAACTGAACTGCGTGTCTTCATTGCTATCATTATAGATTAACATATTTAATTGTTTCAGCACAAAGATTCCATAATGTCAGGGTAAATTCAAGAATCTTCACACGCACTTAATAGACCATGTAACAGCATGTTGAAAACTATGCAGGAAAAGCATGGTTCCGAGATACTTAAGTCTTGAGGTCAGTCCAGTCTTACCACGAAAATGAAAAGACCATATGATGTCTGGTGCAGCTCCCAATTCATTAGTAGAGAATCCTTCGATTTATTTACATGAAGATTCTTATTGGGCATGGCTGCATCAATCCGAGTATATATATCTGGATGATTGATTCCACACATGTGGAGCAGATATTGGAGATTATTAAGATTCTAGTTTATTCCAAACTTTATTTATTTTTATCCCAGTTCTAGACTTCTAATGTCTGTGAAAGAAGAAAATCTTGACCGGAACACAAAATGGCAACAATAAGAAAAAGTTATCACTGGAGCAATGCAGTTAAGAGTTCTGGATACCTTTCAAAAAGAAGTGGCATATATTAGCTTACTTTATCAGAACAATTCAATCTGCAAATTAGCAAACATGGACATTCCAGTGCATAGTAGTACAAAAAAGGTGAAACACAAGTGAACTGTGACACAATGTAACAGCTGAATCAACAAGGACATGTTAGAATGCGAACATATTGGAGATGAGAATTCCATTAACCTCTTGTTGGACTCTTCAAATTAGATCACTGATGGCACTTCCAGCAGCGAGGCTTCCCCACGGCAAGGCATCTTTCTGGCTATTGTAGCTCTGGAGGATTATGCCATCAGTAGATAATCTACCAGGACCTAAGGCTTCTCCATCCGGCCACGGCTGCAGCCACGTCCACATCGCCGTGGATGCTCCGCCATATCCGCCCGGACGATCGCAGGCTCTTCATCACCAACCTCTTGTTTAGCCACGATGCCACGGTGGCCACCAGGCGGCTTGAAGCCACAAACGACATACTTGAGCATACATCGCGATGTTGGGGGCCACACCCGACAGCGACACCATGCAACGCGTCATGGCGGCGTTCATGGAGGCGTTGGCATGATGCTAGCTCCTGGCATGGGCTGGCCTGTGCAGGGCACTGCTCCTACCCCGTGCGGCGCCCACGCCACCATCGCACCCTATACCATGCAATAAAATTGGCAGATAGAGTGCAAAATAATGGAACAAAATTGACAGAAAGATGAACAATGTGCAAGTAGCAACCTCAAAATATGAGGACTACTCGTTTTGAAGTTTCAGAAGAGTTGATCTCAGAAAACTTCAATTGAACGCAAGGCTAAGTAGCAATGTACCCGGATCAGCAGCCTGATTTTTAGATGGTGTAGCTGGCAAATCTTCAAATCTAGTCCCCAAGAAGGAAATCAAGAGCAGATCATGAAGTTAATATACAGAGCTTCCAGAAATCACACATTCACCTACGTCCAAAATGAAGCCTCCACCTGCCAAATGTCCCACAGGCAGTATGTAAGGCAGCGGAATGGATGATCAAATCATAAAACACAATCTAGTATTTACCAGCGATTCAGTATCCTGCACATCGGACTGGATCTCAGAGAGCCTCTACTTCATCTTGTCTGCTTAGATCTCACCATGTAAGACGAAACCAACAACATCGAATAGAAATAGGCACGGGAAGAGAGGGTGGCGATCTTGGCGAAGACCTCGCAGACGTAGAGTCGCAGTACTAGCGCTCGTAGCCCTGGAACACCTCGCTGCTTATGATTGCTCCTCTTGATCGCCTTTCATGGCATGCATTAAAGATAAATGGTAGCTAACTAGACCTGGCCGCTGCCACCGCCGAGAGGAGGTTGAGTAGTTAGCTGTTTGCATAGGTGAAAGCTGCTATGTACGTCCTTGATCCATCGCCCGCCGTCCAGGATCGACCCATGCACACGAGACAATACTTGGCGCGCATCGAAGCAGACTTCATGGCTATGTCCCGGATCCACCGCCCTCTGTCCTGCTTGACCCATCCACATGAATCAACACCGGACGCACCGGCTCGTCATCGATGCCGACGAGCTGTTTCATTGCGAGGTCAAGGGGGACCGCGGAAGGGCCGCACTGGTACATGTGCTACGCGCTGCTCGCTAGCAGCGTCAACTGGGAAGGGGCGGCTAGGGTTTGAACACGGAGGAGGAGACACGACTTGCGTGGATTTTTCGTTGCTTGCGTGCGTGGGTATGACGGTTTTGCTGGTTCTTTCGCCGGATCACATGGGGTGGGACCACGTAATTAAGAAGAACGAATCACGTTTGGGGTGGAACGTACGTAGGGAAAACCAACAGCGCACGGGAGGGAGGCTAGACGAAGGGTTCGACGACGTAAGACGGGAAACGGAACGCTGCGTTTCTTTTAGGTATTATAGGTAATTGCCCGTGCGTTGCTACGGGAGCATCCAATTCTATTGTTCTACTATGCATGTATATCTTTATGGCACATTCTTGTTGTTCTAACATATATCTTTAGGGCACATCAGGCCACACTGTTGACTTCTTTTTACCATTAAATAATTTCTTCCTCCTACTTTCTCAAGAGTTGCTAATGTAGATGAATTTAAGAATTTTGCATAATGTTTCCCCCAAACAAGCTATTCTGCCTACTTTATCTCACTCTAGCAGGCACTATGTATCCTAGCTTCTAACTCTCTACAAAAGATAGGAAATGGACTGTTCAAACATAACATTATTAAGAAAAGAGCAAAAGCATGATTCTCGGGAAGAATGTATAGCAAATGTTTTACTAATGCTGGTATATTGAACAAGTTCAAGTAATATGACATAAAAAATAGAAATGTGCAAGCCAATTGGCGAGGGGAGCCATCTGGTAGATAGTGCACACCATCTTCTCATGTTCTGTAAAAAAATCTTTCATGCCTTCCAGCAACATCTATATCCATGCCTTGTTGCCCAGCATCCTTTTCATATATGGCGTAGATCATAATATCTATATCCATCCTTTTCTAATATAGGAGAAGAAGCAAATGTTAATAGACATGCTAAAACAAAAGTTAGTTGTAGAGGTGGGAAATGCATATGCATCCTAGCTGTAGATCCACTGCAGAATATATCCTTGTATGCCAATGAAAGCAATTGTTTTCCTTCAGTGAAGATTTTGTATCCTGCACATGAGCTGCATAATATCGATGGAGCACGAACCATGTAAAGCACATTAATATTTCAAAATGTAAAAGCACTTACCACGTAGCATGGATTATTAACTCTGATTTGTTAAATAAGTACTAAACTTCCTTCTATGAGGATAAGTCATTCGTGATAAAGTGCTAACTCCACTCTAATGAGACTATTGTCAGGTTGAGAGGATACAGAAAACTGAGTTACAAGCATAGGAAAATGAAAAACAAAGCATACTATTGTTTGGACAATTGTACAGTCTGGTCATACGGTAAACTTTTCCGCTGATGTGAAATACATCAAGGTCCTTTCAGAGGAAATATTACACAATTGTCATGGTCTCATGGATCAGTGGAAGTTACTCACAGCAACACACCCAGATTATGGATAGCTAGAATCAAGCCATACATGAACTAAAGATGTGAAAAAAGCCTGGAATTTTGACTTCAGGTTCCATTCATGCTTTCATGTTTCCCGTGAATCTGAATCATCAGCTGTGTAGGGCAGTTTCATATGCACCTGTGATGTCAAGAAAAATTCATTAAAGGAATAAGATAACAAAAGCTATACTGGATGGAGGCCAACCATGTTATACTCTGGAAGGAGGGTCTAATAGCTAAGGGATATTTTCAGATAATAAGTTTGGCAGTGAAAATTCCAATATCTACATAAAATGTCGTATCAAAGGATTTCATATGGAGGGAGGATTTTGAATATTGGCCTCACGGGAAATAGAGGCGTGAGGTTCTGTTCAACGTGATGGAATGGTAGGACGAACAGAAGCAGCAGCATAGCAGCGTCAGCAATACGGACAGCAGCAGCAGCGTAGCGACAAAATTGCATCTCTCACGCAGCAATATGCATCGGCTCCACAACGCACACCAGCGCGTGGTCACGCACCTTGGCTACATCGCTGCACGAAGAGCAGGCAGACCTCTACCTTGGCCAGTGACCTGCCACCCGAATCCTCTCCTTCCCACGACGGCGACCTATCTCCCGCATCCTCTCCCCCCCCCCAACGGCTACCTCTCCTCTAGTCAGGGCGGCCCCCTCTCTCTCTCTCCATCACGATTGACTTGATGCACCCATGACGGATCTGGGAGGAGCGAATAAAGGAGAGGATCGAGGGAGGATAGAGGGAAGCTAAACAATTAAAAGGAAGGAATAGAAGAGATGTCGTCCGTGATTGGCCTGAATTAATTGTATTATGCATTAACCAAATAAGGTATTAATCCGTGAATTGATTGAATTACCAAATATTGACCGAGAGGAGAGGAAATCGTTGTAGGGTGAGAAAGGATGGACGAACGGGTGGGACGACGTAAGAGGGGAGACGGAACCTTACGGTTCTTTTAGATAAAGTAGAGATGGAGATTAATTAATAATAATAATTATTATTATTATTAGAGAATTAGAGATTAGAGATTATTTGCTTCCTGAAAATCTATTATTTGTTTCCTAAAGCAAATTGCATTAATGAGAGAGATCCGTTGATTTGGCTAAGGTAGGAAAGAATCTATTATTTGTTTGCTAAAGAAAAATTACATTAATGGGAGAGATCCGTTGATTTGGCTAAGGTAGGAAAGAATTTATTATTTGTTTCCTAAAGCAAATTGCATTAATGAGAGAGATTCATTAATTTGGCTATGGTAGGAAAGAATCTATTATTTGTTTGCTAAAGCAAATTGCATTAATGGGGGAGATCCATTGATTTGGCTAAGGTAGGAAAGAATCTATTATTTGTTTCCTAAAGCCAATTGCATTAATGAGAGAGATTCGTTGATTTGGCTAAGGTAGGAAAGAATTTGTTATTTGTTTGCTAAAGCAAATTGCATTAATGGGAGAGATCTGTTGATTTGGCTAAGGTAGGAAAGAATCTATTATTTGTTTCCTAAAGAAAATTGCATTAATGAGAGAGATTCGTTATTTTTGCTAAGGTAGGAAAGTTAGATCCGTGATCTTTTTTCATTAGGAAAGTGTTGAAAATAAACCGTACCGGACTACCAACTCCTCCATTAAGTTTTTTTTCACTGGTTAATTTTTGTAGGTTTTTTTGCTCGATTGTCTTGGGTGCGATCGGAGGTTGGGCCCTGGAATGCGTGAGGGTGGGTGGGGGCTTCGGTACGCGGTTTTTTTGGTTCGTGGCGGCTCAGTGTAAGGTGGGACGAGGTACCAAATAAAAAACCATGACAGGTGGGACGAAAAAAAACCTGGAAGCGAGACTACCAACTGCTCCATTAGGAGTAGAGACTATGATATCACCAATGATGCCAGCAAATCTATACTTTTTTATTTGAAGATATGTATTCTATAATATCTATTATCTAACTGATAAATGTAATCTCAATTACCTAAATGATAAATACATGTGTAACAACAATGTGTTCCGGGATATCTTCTAAGCAGAATTCCAAGCGCATATTCTACTTCATCATAGACAGAAATGCTTTGAAAATTATATCTTCCCCTAGATGGAAGTGACCTATATCGCCAAGGAAAAGGAAAATACTAAGGGTTGTGTGAGAGTAAAACGGGATTCATACAAGTACAACCTATAGCCCAATAACAGTAGCATCAAGATGTTCATGGTTTGACTTGAGTGCCGCATCCATGCCTTGGCAGTTAGGGTATGCCAAAACGACCAGTTGAATAGAATTCATAATAAAATACGGGTTTCAATGTGAATTTGTTCTATAGTGATCAGAGACAAGATCGAACACATCCACCACTAAGTAGGGGCGACGAGACAAGCGCGTCAAGCAGCGAAGTCAGCCAATTTGGCAAAAGGAATCATTATGGATGCAAAAATATTTCATCTTGCTGCTTCACACAAGCAACAAGGTTTGAGCTGAGATGGGCTAACTGTAAAAATAAAAATAATTTGGAATTTCAAAATATGTGTATTGTAAAAGAATTATCTAATGAAGCGTAATCATTTTGTTATTTCTTGTATGACCAAGGAAAAGTTATTTACAGGTCCACTACAAAAGGACCACGGAGTATCAACACTTGATTTGTACAAGTATTACAATTTGACGATGTTTCCATCGGATGGCAACTAATGTATGAAATAATGTTCTTAAGCTGATTGTTATAGTATAAATATATCCAATAGCAATAATAGTAATTCAAATAGAATTAAAGTTTACCTCGCCAAGGAATAGTAGTCAAACATGTACAGTTACATATATGGAAAAGCATACACATTCCATCTGATATCTAGCTACACAAATGCACATGAGGATTTTGCATGAAGTATGCAAACAATCACTTCAAGACCTCTTTCTAGCAATCTGACAAAAAGAAGTTCTATCTATTACATCATTCTATCTATAACATACATTTTCTATGGTGCTATAATTGAAAACCTCATTGAAGTATAAGTTTCATATAAAAATCTAATTTGAAATGTATACCAAACAATGAAAAAACGATATGTGCAAATGTGGTGGCCGCCCTCAGATATATCCCTTTTTTTTAGAAAAAGTAACTACATCCACTTTCGTGTATGATTTGGTATATAGTAAAAATTAAATTAAAAATCCGGAATTAACTTATTATAAACATATTTTGTACTAAAATTCCAAAAAAGAAGAATAAACCTGTCATGAATACACATCGGACTTGGGACAATCAAACAGATACAAGAATAAATAAAATATAGGGCTACTACACTACCATAGAGGTGGGCCTCTCAACTACAAATGGGGGATATGCTGAGTAAATTACTACTAATCAGAATTAGACTTCACATCATGAATGAACTTTACATCATGAATGAACTTTACAACATTTTCCTTGTTTTTGAAGAAATTAATAGAACATCATTGTCCAAAAATCAATACGAAAATTTCCGGATAAAACAACACATACATACTTAGCAAATGTGGCCACAAAAAGGAGTCTCTGAATCATAACAAAACATGCATACACAATTTTAAAAATCACAAGAATATAAAATGATTATTTAAAAACACAAAAGTATTATAATAAAAATAGTTTAAAATGAATATAAGTTGTAGATAAAATCTCTAGCCACACAAATGCGCCGGTAACACCACTAGTTTTAACTACACTAATAAAATGTCGAAGATCTACAAATACAACAATGAGAACAAACACAACTAAAATCACCATTGACTGAGAGAAGTGAGGTGTGCTTACCGGGCCGGAGTCGGACGGCGG
Organism: Triticum dicoccoides; assembly: GCF_002162155.2. Classification (NCBI taxonomy): domain Eukaryota; kingdom Viridiplantae; phylum Streptophyta; class Magnoliopsida; order Poales; family Poaceae; genus Triticum; species Triticum dicoccoides. The sequence continues at coordinate 2,808,458 of NC_041390.1, read as the reverse complement.
GATCGATGAGGCCGAGGTCGATGGTGAAGGCATCCGCGGACGGCGAGTTCGATGGAGACGAGGTCGACGTTGGATGCGGAGGAAGGCGTGGGCGACGATCACGAGGAAGTAGTTCGAGGACGTAGCATTGCATAGCAACGCCGATGAACTTCGAGGTGGGGATGAATGGCGCGGGCGACGGGTAAGGATGGGTCCTCAACGCCATTCGAGGCGACGGACCGTGACCTCGCTGGTGCCAACGGACGACTCCGCAATGCTGGCGACGGCGAGACAGAGGGGAAAAAGAGATGTTTGCGTTTGGGATGACACTACACCACAACCCTTGATTGGGGCCAATTAACTACAGGGAGAAATACCATCATAAAGGAAAACCATCTGCCCGGGATTATTCTACTGTCGGCAGAAGTATCCAATGGCAGATGAACTGTCAGCTGGAGTCAAACAACAAGGGCATTCAAACTGCCGACAAAGATACCCATTTCCCAGGACACATTATATACTGGCACACCTAAACTATGGCATATTATCTGGTGGGGACTACTTGTGGGGCCAAACTAAAATATTATTGGCCTAGGCGATGGATAGCATGGGAGAGCATGTGTGATGCGATTTTTTCGCTCCAAATGAGCAAAATCCCCAAACTCCAAGTCAGATCGAAATCCCGAAACCGACCACCCTCATCTAGCCTCCTCCTCGAGCACACTTCACTGCTGCCGCCGCCACCCACACTGCGCGGTTGTCGACCACCCTCCGTCACACTCTAGTGCCAGCTTCCTCCCCGACCACGCCGCTGACCACCGTTCGCCACACCTAATGCTACTCCACCCGGACCATGCCGCTGAGCACCCTCCGCCGCCCCAACCACCATTCGCCGGACCTCTAGCAACGCCCAAGAAACACTAACTAAAACGCAAAAACACAATCATAACAGTTGTATATTGTGTGCACACTCAAAAAATAAAATGAGCACCATTGGGTTGTCTCCCAACAAGCCCAACAAGCACTTTCTTTATAGCCATTAAGATAGGCTTCAGATTTTATTGAAGCTCCCACAAAACATAATAATTGGAACATAAAGAAAGCATCATGTTGCATGTGAAAAACACATTTTAGTCTAACATACTTCCTATGCATAGGCATTTTATAAGAAAACAAATTACCGAGACAAGAAATATCTAGCATATGCAAGGAGGAAGAAAAAACATTGACGATCTCAACATAACGAGAGGTAATTTAGTGACATGAAAATTTCTACAACCACATTTCATCTCTCATAATAATTACATGTAAGATCATAATAAAATTTAACAATATAGCTATTACATGAAATTTTATCTTCATGTCCCACATGCATAAAAGTCTTATAATCTTCTAGAATAGTGGGTTTAACATCAACTAAAGTCATGACCTCTCCAAACCCACATTTATCAAAAATTTCATAAGATTGAATATTCTCCAAATATGTTGGAGTCTTTCTACCTAAAGTCGACACTCTTCTGAACTCACTTTCAATATTATTGCAAGCATTATTATCAATAAAATATTCATCATGGAGCTTAAATAAATTTTCAAGATCATAAGAAGCATTATCGCCCCAATCATGATCATTACAATAAATAGTGGACATAACAAAATCATCATCCCCAAGCTTGTAGCTTTGCATATCATTTGCACAACTGGAATTCATAAAATTTATAATAACATTACTGCAATCATGCTTTTCTTTCAAGGAGCTATCAAGTGTGGGTGCAATAGCAATAATTTCATTTTTAACATAAGAAACTGTAGCAAGTTCATCTCCATAAGCATCATTAATATTGGCAACATGGCCATAAGAATAGCAAGCATCACGTTCATCAAAAATGGATATTTTAATCAAATCAATGGGATCATAATTATCTATAGAATCCTGCATATCATTATTCTCTTCCAAAGGAGCAGACATTCTCTCCATAAATGCATTAACATTGGCATTAGAAGCATAGTTTTCATAGCAATATTTAAGTATGGAAATTATTTCAGATTTGTGGAGAGTAGCATCATACTTTTTAATCAAAGAAGCAACTTTAATAAGCACCCTTAAAAGAAAAAAATTCTTCAATTTGTTCAATATCACAGTAATTATAAACACGCTTGGCATATGAAGATAAGATTTCATTATCATTAAACTCACATAGGTAGGGAAGGTGTTTTTTAGGGTTCTCAGAACAACAAGTAAAATCATATATTACACAAAGATTCCAAGCATAGCATAGCATAGCAATCAATTTATTTGATTCCATAAGAGTTTCCCTCTTTGAGACAAATGGTAAAGCACAAAATAAGCATGCTCATCTAATGATTTTCCCTCAACTAAACTTGTTGGACTTTTAGCACGAGCACAAATGGATCGAAGATGATCGAAGTAGAAAACTTTAAGTGAATCCATAGTCATCCTAAATTTTGTTTTCATTTTCTATTTTTTAGTGTTCACATGAAGGCAAAAAAACAAGCAAGCAAGCAAACTAGCAAACAAAAAATTGTGTTTTTGTAAAAATTGTTTTAGAAGTGAAGGAGATGAAAACGAGAGGTGAATGGCCACTAAAAGGCAAATGAAAGAAAGAGCATGTAGATGATAGTTTATGTGAATGTACTTGGTAGGTTTTGGTGATGTCTCTCCAGCAACGGCGCCAAAAATTCTTCCTGTTACTTGTGAGCTGCATTTTAATTTCCTTGAAGAGGAGAGGTGAAGGAAATATGCCCTAGAGGCAATAATAAAGTTGTTATTAATATTTCTTTATATCATGATAAATGTTTATTATTCATGCTAGAATTGTATTAACTGGAAACTTGATACATGTGTGAATACATAGAGAAACAGAGTGTCCCTAGTATGCCTCTACTTGACTGGCTTGTTAATCAAAGATGGTTAAGTTTCCTAGCCATAGACATGTGTTTTCATTTGATGAACGGGATCAAATCATTAGAGAATGATATGATGGACAAGACCCATCCGTTAGCTTAGCACTATGATCGTTTAGTTTGTTGCTATTGCTTTCTTCATGACTTATACATGTTCCTATGACTATGAGATTATGCAACTCCCGAGTACCGGAGGAACACTTAGTGTGCTATCAAATGTCACAGCGTAACTGGGTGATTATAAAGATGCTCTACAGGTGTCTCCGATGGTGTTCGTTGAGTTGGCATAGATCGAGATTAGGATTTGTCACTCCGATAGTCGGAGAGGTATCTCTGGGCCCTCTCGGTAATGCACATCACTATAAGCCTTGCAAGAAATGTGACTAATAAGTTAGTTGCTGGATGTTGCATTACGGAACGAGTAAAGAGACATGCTGGTAATGAGATTGAACTAGGTATGATGATACCGACGATCGAATCTCGGGCAAGTAACATACCGATGACAAAGGGAACAACGTATGTTGTTATGCGGTTCGACCGATAAAGATCTTCGTAGAATATGTACGAGCCAATATGGGCATCCAGGTTCCACTATTGGTTATTGACTAGAGAGATGTCTCGGTCATGTCTACATAGTTCTTGAACCCGTAGCGTCCGCACGCTTAATGTTCGTTGACGATATAGTATTATATGAGTTATGTATGTTGGTGACCGAATGTTGTTCGGAGTCCCGGATGAGATCACGGACATGACAAGGAACTCCGAAATGGTCCGGATATAAAGATTGATATATGGCATAATAGTGTTTGGTCTCCGGAAGGGTTCCGGAATTCACCGGAAGGGGTTCCGGATGTTTCCCGAAATGTTTGGGTACGAGAACACTTTATTTGGGACAAAGGGGAAAGCCCACAAGGTTTTTGGAAAGCGCAAAAGGAAGTTTTGCGGAATCTAGGGGCTAGATGCCAGGGTCCCTGGCATCTGGGTCCAGACGCCGGGAACCCTGACATCTGGCCCTGTAGTCTGAGAAGGACTCTTGCCTTTCGGATGAAACCGACTTGGTGGAGGTTTTACTCCAAGTTTAGACCCCAAGGATCAACATATAAATAGAGGGGTAGGGATAGCTCCGAAGACACATCAAGAAACACAAAGCCGTGTGCCGGCAACCCCGCCCCCTCTAGTTTATCCTCCGTCATAGTTTTCGTAGTGCTTAGGTGAAGCCCCGCGGAGATTGTTCTTCAGCAACACCGTCACCATGCCGTCGTGGTACCGAAACTCATCTACTACTTCGCCCCTCTTGCTGGATCTAGAAGGCGAGGACGTCTTCGAGCTGAACATGTGCTGAACACGGAGGTGCCGAACGTGTGCCGAACGTGTTGATGAATATTACAAGAAGATGGAATTGCTTATGATACGTACAGGGACAACGGAGGATCCGGAGGCGACTATGGCACGTTTCTTTAATGGTCTAAATATTGAGGTGCAGGATCGTGTTGAGATGGTGGTCTATTACAACATACAAGATCTTGTGCACCAAGCTGTGCGGGCGGAACAACAGATTATGCGACGCCAAGTCAGCACAGTTCCTAGTACCACTTTGAACACATGGCGACGCTCGCAACATAAGAGTGAGGATGTCGGTCCTAGCTCTAGGACAGCGACATATAATCGCCCTCAAGCTTCCGTGCAAAAGGATGCTTTAAACTCAGGATTGCCGAGAGTTGATTCTAGTGCGCAGTCAGCCACACGTACTAGTAATATAGAGTGTTTCAAGTGTGGAGGAAGGGGGCATATGAGACGTGAATGTCCTAATGAGAAAAGAGTGTTGCTCACAAGAGATGGCTATGCATCCGCTAATGATGAAGAGGCAGTTTCTGACACTTCTAGTGCAAAATCTGAAGATGTTGAAAATGTGGTTGCGAGTTTTGAAGCTGCTGAATCATATCCGTCTTTGATGGTGCAGCGAGTGCAAGAGGATCGCATTGAGGACAAGGGTCAACGTTGGAATATTTTTCAAACTCAATGCCAAATCAACAACACCAATTGTAAGTTAATTATAGATGGAGGAAGCTACACCAATGCGGTCAGCAAAGGATTGGTGGAAGCTTTGGGGTTACCTGCATGGAAGCAGCCACAACCACATTGCATCGAGTGGTTATATTAGTCCGGCAGACTAAAAATTACTCATAAGGTGCGTCCCAATTTTTCGGTTGGTGACTATACCGACACAGTGATTTGTGATGTTTTACCGATGGATGCATGTCATTTGTTGCTGGGTAGACCTTGGCAATATGATCATCATGCCACACATGATGGAAGGTCCAACACTTATTGTTTTCAGAATGCCGGAAGACGATATGTGCTACAACCGATGTTTGCTAATGCTATTAAGGAGGATGATATTCTTTCAGTAAAGAAGGAGGTCTCTAAAACCACCACGCAGCTGAGGATGGCTTCGTTACAAGGAGGAGGGGATGATGTGGGCATCCATGTCATAGCTGAGAGTTTCAAAACAACTACATGCTCATCTGATCATGCGAACAAGAAGCAGATTATTTGTGTTGGAAAAATCCCTATTGAGCTTGTTGCACCAGATGAAGTTAAGCCAACATTTAGAACTCCATGTGATGTACACACGTTGTGGTAGGAAATATACGAGTCAAGTTTGATTCGGTTTGGTATAGGTGCAGTATACGTGAGTCAAGTCTTTGGTCTAGTACTAGTTACGTGGTTATCTTAGTCTCCTAGGTGATTAAGATGGCCGGATAATTAATTAGTTAAATTCCTTGGTTAGTTTGAATAGGAGATAGAGTCCGTATCTATCTTGGGTGCTTTAGTCGGTTTGGTCAGATTGGTGTCGCCTATATAACAGGCAGGCTTCGGCCATGTATCCAGTTTTTTGAGTTCTTTTGTTTTAGTGGTGAGATCAATAAAATTACAGAAAACGTCCCATGTTAGGGGACACCAAATATCTTTGTTGCTGATCCGAGTGGATTTTGTTGCTGCTGCGTGTGGAGTCGATCCAATCTACTCGACACAAGTTTCTGATCTTACGGTCTTGCATCTTTGCTCGACCGAAATTTCTTGTTGCTACTGCTAGTACCGTGAAAGATCGGGACGTCGAACGACTCGCCATCTAGTCGAGTTTACATGACGTGCTTTGTAACAGGAAAGAATATGAGAAAATTCCTTATTTGACACCGTCTTAAAATCCGATTCCTTATTTAACACTGGAAAAGTTTTTCTTCCCTATTTGACACTAGTCTTAAATTTTATTCCCTATACGACACTTCCGTCCATTTTGATCCTAAATGACACCTGAAAAGACGATTTTGCCCCTCATGCGGTATGTGTGCGCGCGTGTGTGTGTTGTCGCGTGTGTGGGTGCACGCGCACATGTGTGTTGCTGCTGCATGTGTGTGTGCATGTGTGCCGTTGCGTCTATGTTTGCTACTGCGTGTGTACGTGCGCGCGCGTGTGTGTGCCGTTGCGTGCCTATGTGATGCCTGCGTGTGTGCTGCTGTTGCATGTGTGTGTATGTGTGTGTGTGCTGCGTGTGTGCGCACGTGCATGTGTGTTGCTGCGTGTGTGTGTGCGTGTGTGTGTGTGTGCGCACATGCGCGTGCGTGTTGTTGCATGTGTGTGCGCGTGCGTGTGTGTTGATGCATGTGTATGTGTTTCTGCGTGTGGGCTTCTGCCCTCGCACTAGTGTTGTGTGTGTGCGCTATTGCTCCCACATACATACTGCATGAGGGGCAAAAGAGTCTTTTCAGGTGTCATTTAGACTCAAAATGAACGAAAATATCATATAGGGAATAAAATTTAGAACTTGTGTCAAATAGGGAAGAAATTTTTTTCCACTGTCAAATAAGGAAGCAGATTTTAAGATAGTGTCAAATAAGAAATTCCCTTAAAGAATATTGACATGTACCTAAGTCTTTTGAAAATGAATGTGTAAGCACAGTTGTACTTCGGTATGAAAAAAGTTTTTTCTGTCCACCAAATTTGATCAATGCCCATGAGTTTGCAATGGGTGAGAAAATTAACGTGCACTCCCATTGAATGAATATATAATTTGTGCTATTTTTTCGTCCACCAAAATTATTCTATGCCTGTGCATTATAGTGGAAGGGAAAATTAATGTACTCTCACATTGAATGAAAATCTAATTTGTGTTTGTAAAAATTAATCATGAACCGTGCCTTAGTGTTGGAGTGGTTATCGCCTATTATGTTATAGTACCTCCATTTGTTATTATTTGGTTGTGGTGTACATCACGACACCGACTATGCGCTAGCTAGACTGAATCCAAGTTAAGTTCATTTCTCTTCTTCTCTCCCCAATGGGTTCTTCTCTTAACCCTCTTTTTTTCCCTTTATCTCTTTCATAATCATAGGCATCACAAAGTTAAGTCCATCGTTCTCAATATATCTTCCCAAAGGGAAACCACTCCTTACCCTCTTATTATTATTATTATTTCCTTAGCCGCTTACCTATTCCCTTATTCAGCCCACAATTCGTGTTTTAAACCCACTATCATGCAGCATGCAATGTCCAACCCACCTTGCATGTGACGGTTTTCCTTTAATTATCTCACATGAGGCAACGATCGTGAATCTATATGAATTGGTGAGAATCGATTTAAGGTAGCGAGGTGGGACTATTCAACACGAGATGTTCACGGACATTAACACCAAAAGTAACACTGTAAGATCAGAATTCATTTTTTTTGTTCGCTAGTGTGTGGGCGCACTTCTAGAGTGCAGGCCTAGGCCCAATATGGGTGTGTGGCCCAGGTAGTAGGCCCAGCTGGTGTGACGAGGGTTGATCCTCATATATTTGAAATAAAGTGAGGAGGCACGGTTGGTTACTACTAAGGCATTGTTTCACGAGATCTGCAGTTCGATACTCACGCCCAACACCATTTTTTTGTGCTGCTTGGTTGACCGGAAGAAAAAAAATGTTCATCCGTGGCCCAGCTCGGTAACACAATGGTCATGGAAAAAAAATTCATCCATGCCCAGGGGTAGGAATACGATGGGCCGTCCCGCTTGGTTTAGGTTTTTGCGTTTCGGTTGCACGTATGTCCCAGTTTTCTTTCCATTCGCAGTGTGCGTACGTCAAACTGCGTAAACAAAAAATAGCGTACATAAATAAATCATCAAAACGGGATGAAACAAAGCGGTGCCAAACCAAGAATACCTATTCCCTTTAATAATAAATATAGATATAGATATGTCTCACACCGTATGACAAGGTCTCAAGTCTCACACCAAACCAAAGTAAAGTAAGATAAAGAGTTGACGAGGATAAAACACAAGGCAAATAAGGCAAGCTTGTGACTCGGCAACTCCCCTAGAAAAGCAAATGCAAATCCTCGGTCCTAACCTCTACCCCTTTGGAATCGAGACACCAAAAAGACAAAGAGGAGCTAAACAGCCCGAGATAGTAGTCCTAGTGCTCCTCCTCGTCTTCAAAGGACTCATCCGAGTCCCTGTTACTGGCCTCCTAGAGCTTCTCCATGATATCATCATCCTCACCAGTGGCACCACGAAAAGCAGACGTCGTGGCGTTGGAGTCATTGGAGTCGGTCCACTTGTTTTTCTTCCCAATCTAGGACTCCTCTGAGGTGATCTTCTTCTCAGACCCACTCTGCACCTCCAGATGCATGTGCCTCATCATCATGATTTGATGTTGCCTAGCTGTCTTCTCTACCGCATGAGCTTTGTACAACTTCTTTTGTGTTTTCATTAGAAAGAAAAGGTGCTTCCTCACCTTCTTCTTGAGCTGGCAGCCAAGTAGGCTTGTAGG
>NC_041390.1:2789463-2799354 GCF_002162155.2 Triticum dicoccoides | reverse complement strand
TATTAGAATATTTGACCAAATAAAAACTTATCATTTTACCAATTTTAGTTGTAGGTAAGTTTTAGCAAATCTACCAAGTCAAGTACGCCTTACACATGCAAGTCTAAGAGTTTTGCAACGGAATGTAAAGAGTTTGCATATGAATATAAAGGAGGGATCAGAGATTTCAAACTCAATGAAGACACGATTATTTTTGGCGTGGTTCTGATAGGCGGTGCTATCGTACGTCCACGCTGATCGAGACTTTAACCCACGGAGGGTGAAAGTTGCGCGATTCCACGGAGGACTCCACCCATGAAGGGTGCATGAAGAAGCAACCTTGTCTATTCCATCATGGCTTCCATCCATGAAGGAGTAGCCTCACTTGGTTAGATCTTCACGGAGTAGGTGATCTCCTTGCCCTTACAAACTCCTTGGTTCAACTACACAATCTTGGAGGCTCACAAGTGACACCTAACCAATCTAAGAGACACCATTCTTCAAAAGGTAATAGATGTTCAACTGTCTTCAAATGATAGTCGCCCAAACACTCAAACACTCTCTCTCAAATTTGGCTTTGGTAGGAGAGGGGATTGAATGGAAAGCAACTTGAGGAAAGTTAGAAATCAAAATTCAAATGATTGGATTGGAATCACTTGATCTGAACATATGAGTAGGTGATTCTCTTTTCAGAAAATGACTATTCGTTCTGATGGCTCTCTCCTCTCAATCATTACAAGCCTTTGACCCAACTTGATGACACCGGCATGAGAATCTTAGTGAGACTGATTAGTGTAAATAGATGATATATCCATCGATCCTGTGTAGCTTGGTGTTGGCCGAAAACAAAACTAAAGATCTGCCACACAAGATCCAGTTTTAGCTTTTCTCTATGGCGTGTGTTCTTCTGCGGGAATGGGCAAGACGTAATATTTCAGTGCGTGAGTGCTCGTGCGTCAACGCATGCATATGTGTGTCAACGTACTTAGAGGAAGTGCTGCGACGGGTAAGAGACGATGATGCCAACAATGCAAACACATTGTTCAGCAGCACTCTGCAAAATGTCATCCTTCCAAGCAAACAGTTATATTAATTAAAGGCTAATGCGTTTTAGAAACATCAGTATGATTCCCAATCTTTCAAGACCAGCTTTGGTTCACATAAAAAACAAGACGACCAAGTCTCTCTAGTTATCACGTGAACCCATGCACCCAGAATCTTTCAGGACCAGCTTTGGTACCATAGAGGAACTCCCACCAGCGAGAGATCAGCTAAAGCATCTACCCACCACCAACCGTGGAACCAATGCACCAAGAACCTTTTACTCGAATCCAACCTAGATAAGATGAAACACAGGAAACTGGAGAGCACAGACAAACTAATCTTCATCCATACCACCTTGTTTGGGGGGCCGCGGACCTCCTGCTGGCTTTGCCATGATGATCTGTGTTCCACATAGGTATTAGCATATGAATAAACGACCATAGTTTTATGCATATGAAGATGACACGAAAGATTGATAATCCTACCTGGTCAATCCGTAGTACACTACATACAACATCTGCCAAGTATTTTAGAGCGAAGGACCTGATTGAAGGGAAAAAGGTTAAGTGGGACATAACAACCTATGTACGCACTTCAAATTTTAAATATGCAAATTAATATGTATCTTGCGGAATAAATGCACAAATTAATAAACAGGGCATGAAAGCACGGAAAATATAGATGACAACACAAATTATTGAACTGGGTATGAGAAAGAACTGATTATGTACAAGGCACCTTGATGTAGCATTTTCGTGGTATCAAGGACACCAGCGGGTAACAGTATATTCGCATCATATCAGGGTATAGATTGAAACGATAAGGATCATAAACAGACATTGTCAAAGCTTCTAGAAGGATTTCCACACCTATTGACAACTAGATATTGAGTAAGGCTTACTTTGTAATGTAGAGGCCCCATATTTTCATAATTGACGCATCCTTGCAAGAACCTTCCTTTAAGTCAATGCCAACTTTCACATTGTCAGCAGCATGCTCAGCATAGAGGGAAGATATTATCTCCATTGCACCAAGTCCAGCATTTTCAGAAAGTGTTCTTGGAACCATTTCAAAACTTTCACCAAATTTTGCAATGGCATACTGATCCAACCTGCATAATTGACCAACAACAGGTGGTGTAAATTAGGAAAAGATTAATAAGTAACATTCAGTTTCATAAACCAACTAAAAAAATTATTATAGCAAGAACATGGTTCACATATCAAATATGGCTCGAGTCCTACAGAATTATGGGACTCTTCACAAGGAATACAAAGAATTTTTTTATTAAAATTATAGATAAACATGAATGTGTGAACTAAAAGCCCCAATCTGGACGTCAGATGCAACCACTCCATCTACCGTTATATCCCAATGAACACCAGGAGAAGATGCACAATAGGACTTGTATATTTATTGCCATTGTACTGGAATGCATTCGAGGATAAAATTTGCGCACTTGAAGGTGGTTAATCAACAGAACTATCATTTCTAAACTCATGTTTCAGATGTGCCCTTTTACATATATGTATGAAATTTATTTTTCACACAATCAAATATAGTTACCCTGTTTCCTTCAGAGAAAATTCCTTCAATCTCTTTGCCAGCTCTACTTCTGTTGCGGCAGCTCCAGGAATAATCCGACTGTCCCTGCACATTGACTAGTATAAACACCAACAGTTAGATGACATTTAACAAATCAGACGATAATGAAGCATGACTAATACAAAACAATGCAAGGATATTGGTTTCAACCTACATCACATACATACCTTGTACGTTTTTACGCCATCATCGACAGCTCTTTCAAGATCTTCTAATATACTGTCAGTACTGCCTCTTAAGACAACAGTAGCCACTAAATTTCCACCTTCTTCATTTTGGACAACAGTCACCTATAGAGCAAAGCAGAGATGTTGAGAAAGGACAAAGTGATGTTACTCGAGAAAGCATGAAGACGTGAAACATACTCGAGCACCACCAATTTCTTCCACCGAAACAGAGTCTGCATATCCTAATTCGCCCGCATTTGGTTGGCTAAGCTTCAACTGTTTTTTATAAAGCACATGGCATTAGAATAAAGTTATTATTGATATTAAATAAAGAGTTTTAGAACCCAGAAATTACAAGTGCTACAGCCCCAGTAGTACGGCAGAATCTCCGAAGCTCAAACTTTGAGCTGACTTTCAGAACCATTAGCCTGTAAACCAGAATATCTGTAATTATAAGTATCACTTGTAAAGCAGGACCAAATCATGGTACAATAAAATTAAACCTGTATTTCAGATGTCTTCCACTATTACAACCTCTAATTAATGGTTATCTTAAAATGTAAAAATAAGTTTCACAAGATAAAACTATCCTAAACCAAGATGACAGTTCATATGAGAAGCAAAATACCGACTTGTAACGTTCACAAAAATGCAATGCCATATCGCCAACTGCTGCTCCACTGACAATGACCTTGGCACCTGAATCAGCCACAGATTTGATAAGCTCCTCCACCTTGGCTTCCTCTGTTTTAGCATAGTTTTCAAGCTGCACAACATCACAAGCATGTGCGTTATAAGGTTACTACACATGTTTGTAAGACGTACGTAAACTACGATATAACCCTTTCTGAGTGCAGTGAAACCAGCAAAGCATACAAACAAGAATAACAATGAACATACATGCTCAGCAGAATGTATAAGAACAGTTCCCTTCGTTTCAGTTGCAGAAGTGTCCACACCACCAGCAAATACCGCAACCTAAATGATAAAAGAAAATTTAAAATATCAGGAAGCCACAAAAAATTATGAAACATGCATAAAAGGGGTATTACATAAAATAAAAATTAGAATGCATGAAATTTAGTTAACGGAAAAGCATAATAGACTGCATCATGGAACAACGGTGTGACAGTTGGATTCTACAATGAATTGATTCACGAAGACGCTGTTGGAATTGGAGATTTCAAGAATGATTCTATGCTATTTAAGCGTAAGAAATAATGATTGTGTCTGTATGCCAAAATTTTCATATAAGCCACCCAGGATGGTTCACGGTGTTACTATATCAGTAAAACATAGCTACCGCACAACAACTAAGCTTCAGTGTTTATTAATAAGATGGATATCATATAACTGAATGCAGTATCATCATAACTCAAATAAAAACTTCAGAAAGGTTCAATTTTGAGTTACTGAGCAGTTTGATTTTTGGTGGGAAAATACATATAGCAGAATAAACTCTAGGTAGTGGACGTCTGATTCCATCCATTAACATTTAAGAGTAGTAAAGAAGGACATTGGCTGTTAGGAACTGGCGGCACCTATGGTATGTTGGTACTCTACAATGTGGGAGCTGTTCATACATAATAAAATGCATTATTGTAGGTAAAACAGATACACACAGATAATCGAAAAAGGCACACAATTATTGTACAATTTCGAGCTCACCATCGCATTCTCCACTTTTTTAATGCTCCCAACAGCGTCATTTTTCAGAACCATCCCACGGACTACAGAAGAATTGTGCAGGCTGCCTCCAACCAGCTTTGCCACTCTAACATTGTCAACATTAAAGTTTGCTGGATTTTCTGGGCAAACTTGGATACAGGCCTGAAAAGCCATGATAAACAGATGAAACAAACCAACGGTTAGTGATATATATATTCCATGATGTCGAAAAAAATAGTTGCTCTCAGGTACAAGACAAGTATTAGCCTACATCAGCCACAAGTGGACAAAGTACATCCTCCTGGCCAAATTGCTTGCTGGCAACAGCAGATCTCATCCTCAACAGGACCTCTTCCATGTTCCTTACATCCATATTTTCCGAGCCTTTCTCAACTAGATCCTCCAAAATCTCAAGCGTCTGTACGTACAACACAAAGATTAAACAAAAGCAGCTGTTGCCCAGAATCATATATATGACAGGATTAATAATGCAATGCCTAGTTATTGGGCGGTAAATACTCAATGATGCAACATGCAGGAGTATATATACCTTATGAATGGCCTTGGTGTACCCAATGATGATCTCACTTGGATGCAGTCCCATTCTGATGAGCTCCTCGGCTTTGTCGAGCAGTTCACCCGCGAAAGATATGGTGAGGTTAGCTCCATCTCCGATCTCCTCCTGTTGCGCTCTGGCAGCAAGCACTAGGAGCTTAGCAGCGGGGTGTTGGACCTCAAGCTCGTTCACGATTGTTGCAGCATCATTCGTGATAAAGTGCTTGTCTAGATGATTAATGACCATTTTATTCATTCCTAAAATAGGAAACTGACACTGTTAAAAACCCACCTTCAGCACAGGAACAACCCACAACACAATCAATCGATGTTACCCTGACAGCCAAACACAATTCATTCAGCCCCATCCCCTTAGATCATTGTGCTCCAACTCTGGGCTGAAACAACTCATCGTCCACCAGCGGTAAAGCTGTGGAGCTTCTCTACATCTACCACGCCACACGGCTACATGTCCTTAACCATTGCAGGACTAACAACCTACACGCGACTGCCTGCCCGTATTGATCGAGTGCGGGCCGTGCCCCGATACCGCCACGATAGGACCGTATTGCAGGACTAACAACTTATCTGTTGCTACTGAGCAAACCTCGCCAAAGATGCAGGGAACGGGAGAAGGGCACTCACCGTTGGGGCCGAGGGAGGTGCGGGTGATGGCGGAGAGCTCGCGGCCGGCGCCGATGTTCTTGAGGACGGCCTCGTCGAGGCCCGAGAGGTGCTTGTGCCCATCCTTGAGGATCGACTGGATCCTGTGCCCCCCGGGATTTGTGCCAAGGCTCACCATCAGCGTGCGGCGTTGCCGCAGGACGTAGGCCGAGGCGATCTGGTGGTGGCCGGCGACCCGGCGTGGGTTGCGGAGAATCGGTAAAACCCTACGACGTGTGTGGCGGAGTGGACGGACAGGACGGTAGCCCTAAGCTGGAAAAAGTTCGGCCTAGTTACTGAATGGGCTGATTTATAGGCCCGAGAGACAACATATTGTGGGCTAGCTCCACTCGTGGAGCTGGCCCCAACGGTAAAAATCTGCAAACTTGAGAGAAAAAAATTACAGAAAGAAAATTGTGTGGAGGCAGCTCGATGGTTTACTAGTGAGAGGGACGAACTACAAAAAAATTCCTCCATCTGAATCACTTGGCGAGCTTTGCAATACATGTTATGGCCCTCGGATAGACGCATGAGGCATGGCTTGCAAGCGCGGACCTCCCCATGCTTCTTTTGCCTTTCAGATGAGGACACAGTCCATCACATTTTGATGCACTGTGTGGCGGCTAGGGAAACTTGGTGTTGCTGCTTTGCATGACTGCGCATTACGGCCGCCATTCCATCCCACCATCACAACCTTGAGAATTAGTGGCTCCTCGCTCGGCGGCCCTTTCGGAAGAAGGACCTAAAGGAATTCGACACTATTGTCATGCTTACTGTGTGGAGCCTGTCGAAGTAACACAACAACCAAGCATTTAATAGGAAAAAGTCTAAAATAAACCTTGAAGTTATAGACGAAAGCTAAATCAAACCCCGAACTTTGAATCCCGGAAATTGGCACCCTGAACTCGTAATCCCAGTCTATTTTGGACCCTATACCTGTTTGGCACCCTGGAAATGCTACAATCCCGGCCGGGATTACCAGCTACTCTCACGGACAAGAATTTGGGCTAGCCCACTATAACACAACAAGAATTCGTGAGGTTTAAAAAATGTCCGCACATTTCTAAAATTGTTAAGAAGTTAAAAATGTTCCTGTTTTCTATTTTTCGCACACATTCAATTCTTTTTGTGTTTTTTAAAACCTGTTTGGAATTTTGAAACTCTATTAGCATTTTAAAAGACTATTCACAATTTCAAAAAAAATCACATTTGTCAAAAACTGTTCAGAATTCCAACATTTTTCCACATGCTTTGAAAAATGTTTTGTAATTTCAAAATTGTTTGACATTTTTAAATAATGTATTTAAAAAATGTTTCAGATTGTTGGCACTGGACTCGACTGGGCCAGCCCACCAGACATGAAGCGAGTTTTTTTCCTTAACATGGAACGTAAAAATTCTTTCTTTCTTTTTCTTAATGGGCGACGTTATAATTCCAAAACAAAAAAAAACATGTTGTGGAGTCGAACTTGGGACCTGGTAGCCACTACAGCAGATGGCTATGACTGACGTAGTCAGAGACCCAAAATATTTAATTAGAAACCAAAGCGTTAAACTTTGAAAACATTTTTAGAGGCAAACAAGTATTGAAAATGTCTTTATTTAAGAAATCTTCGAACATTTTATAAAGTGCGAGCACTTTTTAAAAATTTTGAATACTTTTTAAAAACCAACAACTTTGAGAAAGTGAACACCTTTATAAACATGTTTTGCAACCTGAACAAAATTTTAAAGTGCAAGCACTTTTCGGAACATTCATGTGATTCAAAAAATGTTTTGTACATTCAAAAAACAGTAGCATTTCAGGAATGTTCACGAGTTCCAAGAATGTGTTTGTGACATTTTCAGAAAAATGTGTGTGCAATGTAAAAATATGTTTGCGTGATGTAAAAAAATGAGTCATAACCTTAACAGAATATATGTGGCATGTCCTTGAAAAAAGTGTATGCAAATTTAAAATTTTTGAACCATGTAAAAGAGTGTTCGTGTTGTTTTATAAAATGTTTATTGTCATTAAGAAAATGTAAAACATGTATTTGGAAGAATATTACCATGTATTCAAAAAGTTCTGAAAACATTTAATTTAAAAATGTACATAATGTATTTAAAAATATCAAAAGTTTATCCAAAAATATTTAATGTGTCGTTAAAAATGTAAATTGGGTAGTGAGAAAATTTAGACATGTGTAAAAATGAAAAAAGAAAAGAAAATGAAAAAGAGAGAAACTAAGAAAAACAAGAATACCAGATTAGTTTTTTTTTGAGAAAAAAATACCAGATTAGTGCGCGTGAGCGAGTAACTGCGCTACTGGGCCGGCCCAAGTTAGCAAATCCCAGCTACGTCCTGCCAAGGTTATAAATAGACCAGGATTAGAGAGTTTGGTGTGCTCATTTCAGGGATGGAGGGATCGGGGTTTGTTTTACTTTCGCCTACAAATTGAAGGTTTGTTTTGGACCTTTTCCCATTTAATAACTCTGATAAACAATGCTCAGTCTATGCCCTTGTTGATCAGATCATTCAGGAGCTCTACACTTGGAGGGTGGCCCGGACGGTGTCTTTACATAGCTTTGTGAGGAGTTAGCCTTCAGTCGTTCTAGGTGTGCTGTGTGTTCCGGCAGCACGGCTTGTAGTGTCTGCTAGAATATTCTTGTAAACCGTTTTGATGCCTCTTATAAAACTAAGGTACACCATTGGCACAATCTAAAAAAATAGAAGGAAGAGGAATTGTATCACCAATTAACTTGTGCTGATGGTACCTTGTGTCATGATGAGAGGGTACTGCGTGGAATGCCCCCTGGCATTTAAGAAAATCTGTAGAAGTTTGAGAGCACGGTCGGTCTTGAAGAGCTGCTGTCGTCGCACGTACCTTGTAGAGTTAATGCAAATATGAATGAGATGCTCAATGTTTCCACAGTGGGAGTAACTTCAACAGTAACATCGGGTCCAACTCAGCAAATTTTCTTATGTGGCAGTGAGTTAATGAGGAGAGAAGTAGTTTGAGTAACTTAGTTAGTTACTGTAACATCACATGTCTCAACGCAATATGAGTCCATAACATAATAAATGAAGCTTTACATATTACCACACTTATGTTACTACCCACTATGAAAGTAGTAATATAGTCTAGAGATATATGTATGTTACTCTTCACTGTGACTAGTCTAAGGAAGTGAAGGAGGCTCTTTTTAAATGTTGCAAACAAAGGCTCCGGAGCCCGATGGTTTTCTGTTGCTATTTTTCAGAAGAATTGTGGTTTATAGCATGGTGAGGTGACACACATGGTGCTTCGTGTTCAAGATTCTCTGGACGCTATCAATAAAATAATTATTATTTGCATCCACTTCTTTATCTTCTTTTATCTTCTTTATCTTTTTCTTCTACTTCTTGTGGATCTATACATATACTCTTGTTTGTTTTTTATTAATAAAATGTTGTGGGGCCAAGCCCTGTAGTTTCCATGGTAAAAAAATCATTATTTTAATTCTTAAGGATCTATTCCAACTTCCTTGACCGAATTCCCACCAATAAGCTTGTGCTCTTCAATCTTTAAGATTATCTCAAAAGTTCATGCATAGCAAAGATTATGCAGTATGTCTCGACGGTGTCTTTCGTTGTCCCTTGTAATGGAAGCACACTTGATGAATTTAAACCCACAAGAGGTATTTGATAAGGGGAACCCATATCACCTTATGTATTTTTGATTGCTGTAGAGGGGCTCTCTTTTCTGCTAAAGTAGATAAGTTTGGACGAAAATGTGAATGCGGTGATGGTTGCACAGACTGCTCCACCGGTTAACCATCTCCTCTCTGTGGATCATTGCCTCTTAACGTTCAAGGCAAAGATTGATGGTGCCAATATTATGAAAGATACTCTATAGAAATATTGTGACGGCTCATGTCAGCGTGTTAACCAATCCAAATCGAAAGTATTTTTTGGTAAGGTTGCCCCAATGATTGTAGATGAAATTAAAAATATTCTTCATGTCCCAAACAAATCGCTTTCAGATCGATATTTGGGTCTGCCTTCTAATGTGGGGAAGTTAAAGAACAATTCTTTCAAATGCATCAATGATATACCTTGGTGCAAGGTGAAGGGCTAGATTGAGAAGAGTATGACTTGGCAGGGAAGGAGAACCTGATTACGTTTGTCCCTCAGGCGATTCCTTGTCTGTTGCTTTCGAGGGGTCTATGCCAGTAGATATATAGTATGA